>NC_080203.1:102434769-102735680 GCF_030028045.1 Hippopotamus amphibius kiboko | reverse complement strand
AAAAAAAAACCCCACCACACTGAGCTCATGGATATAGAGAACAGATTGGTGTTTTCCTGACGTGGGAGCTGGGGATTGGACAAAAATGAGTTAAGGGGGTCAAGAGGTACAAATTTCCAGTAATACAATGAAAAACTATGGGGATGTAATATACAGCTTGGTGACTCTAGTTAATAATACTGTGTTGTATATTTGCAAGTAGCTAGGGGAGTGGATCCTGAAAGTTCTCATCACAAGAAAAAAAGTTCTGTGACTATGTATGGCGATGGATGTTAAGTCGACTACTGTGGTGATCATTTTGCAATATATACAAATACTGAATCATTATGTTGTACACCTGAAACTCTTATATGTCAATCATACCTCAATTTTTTTTTAAAAAAGAACATGTTCCAGCCCTCAGAGCTGGCCCTTGGCAAGAGCCTTGGCAATGTGACCCACTCAACCATATGTCAAGAAGTCTCATCAGGAGTGGCAATGGCAATAAGGTAACAAAAAGTAATTGAAGATGAATATAACTAAATGGGAAAAGAAATTTTAAACTCCTGAATTATTAGAACACCGAGTTTCTATTACAGTTCCATTGAAATCTCTCTGTATGGGGTGACAGAATCGGTAGAAGAGTTAGAAAAGGTACAAGTATACATTTTTAATATTCTAACTGAATCACTTAAGCCAATCCAACCTTTCCTTGAAGGCTCTGCTTTAAATGCCAATGTAAATCTGTTGGGGGGTGGGGGGAGGTCACATATAGACACCTTGATACCAAAATTCTTATCAACTAGTTGATTAATAATTTAGCAAGTACCTGCAGGGATGGGATAGACTAGGGCAAGGGTCAGCAAACATTTTCTGTTAAGGCCCAGATAGTAAAGATTTTAGGTTTCACGGGGCTGGATGGTCTCTGTCCTAACTATTCAACGGTGCCACTGTCGTGCTAAAGCAGCCGTAGAGAATGCACAAATGGATGAGCCTTGGCTGTGCTTCAAGAAAAGTTTACTTACAAAAGCCATAGTGTGCCAAATAGAGGAAAAGCAAGTTGTTTGGCTTTTTCATTTTTCCATGGAATTAAGAAGAGGGCAGGAAATGTATGGTCATAGAATAGAGCCTGCAAGGCCAGTTTCCCACACGATGGAGTGGTGTGGGCATGCGCTACCCGAAGAGCAACTCCCTAGCTGGGACGAGGGGACACAAGATGGAGGTAAGGTGGCAGGGACTGGGGGTAAAGACGAGGTGAATTGGGTTCCTATCAAAGGAGCCCAAACTGTTTTACATGGCTCTTCAGAGTTCATGGGAAGTCCAAGTACATGGGGAGAATAAACAAGGACTTATTATTCATTGTCTTAATGCTGAAATGAGAAGTTAAATTGTAGCCTTTAAGCCAAGATTGTTCTAAACACCTAGAACAGTAATACGTGAGTGAAATATTCCTCCAAAAACGTGCAGCTCTGTGTTCATGACCCAGCATAATATCCTACCTCTTTAGCATTCAATCAGACTGGCTGCTCTTATTGACAACACACTTCGGGACAAAAATCAAGCAAGTTCTAATTCAATTCTTTCAGTTTCTAGCTTGTTTGGTTTTTTCCCCCAAAAGACACTGGTTGCCTCATTTTGTAGCTACAGAACTTACACAGCTGAAAAGGCACATTTCCTAGAAAAGCGTCCCCCTCCTCAAACTTTGAAGTTCTTCAGAATCACCTAGAGATATTGTTAAAATGTAGTTTCTGATCCAGTAGGTATGGGATGGGGATCGAGAATTTGCATTTCTAACAAGCTCCCAGGTGATGCCAATGCTGCTGGCCCACAGATCACACTTGGAGACCCGCTTTTCTAAACGATGGTTATCTCTCTCTGAGGAGCTCTGTGAGAGCGAGGAAGCTCCCTGCAGCAGGACGTGGGGCCTGAGGGCTCCTAGACCCATGTCATCCCTTGAGCCAGCCTTTAGGGCAAACAACTGACCAATCACCTCCCTCCCAGGCATATCCTGGCCGGGTTAAGCCAAGACAACTTGTTCTTTGGCTGAACCTGGACAGCATGTCAATTAGGCTTATTAGTGAAGACAAACCTCATTAGTTGGAAGACGATTGGGTTAGCTCTGGGGAGTCAATGTTAATCAGGTTATGCCCCAGAACCAGAAATGAATGGTGGGAGTTCTGAAGTGCCTGTTCCTGAAGCTCACGGGAAATGGCTTAGGCACTGAACCTGGCCTTTGCTTTTAATGAAATGACTGGGTCCTTCCTCTTGAGAGGTCTCCCTCCCGCCTCGGCCCTGCGGCAAGGACTCACCTGCAGCATCCCCAACTGCAGCCGGTAGAGCAGGTTTCGGGCTGTGGGTGTGGACACAATGAGCAGTCTCCTTTTCTCATAAAACTGATCCAGGAGTGCGGCTGCTGTTCTGACGCCGACATTGACATTCATGGCTGTAATCAGAAATGGCCAGATAGGTCAGAAACTCTCTACCAGTTGTGGCTCAACACAGTCTGTGATGAGACACAGAACCATATGTGTAAGAAATAAACCCTGAGATAAAGATTCAACTGGTATTAGTTTATTGAGGAGGTGGTCCCAAGGAGCATTGGGTTGGGGAGTGGGGAAGTATGTTAGTTTCCTCTTGCTGCTATCACTCATTAGCACAAATCTACTGGTTTAACAAACATATTCTCTTACAATCCTGGCGGCCCAAAGTTTGGAATGGTTTTCATTGGGGTAAAGTCAAGATTGTTGGCAGGGCTATGTCCCCCCTGCCTACCAGACGCTCTGCGGGAGCATCTGTTTCCTTGCCTTTTCCAGCATCTAGAGGCCACCTGCATTCCTCGGCTTGTAGCCTTTCCTCCATCTTCAAAGCCAGCAGCATAGCATCTTCCAGCTTCTCTCCTCTCTGGCCTCTACCTCCGCCATCTTTTTCTCTGACTCTGAGAACAGTTCCGCCTCCCTCTTATAAGGAGGCTTGTGATTCCATGGAGCCCACCTGGATAATCCACGCTCTTCTCCCCATCTCAAAATCCTTAACTTAATTACACCTTCAAAGTCCCTTTGGCTATGTAAGGTAATACATTCACAGGTTCTGGGGATTAGGATGTGGGTACCTTTGCGGGGCGCAGAGGGTGGGCATTACTCTCCTACCTCAGGAAATGAGACAAGGAAGGAAAGAGATGTTCTTTGTACTTCAATGTATGAAATTGAAGAGCCTCAGGTATTTAGCTGATGATGTATGTGTCTGTCTGTCTGTCTCTCTCTCTCTCTCTCTCTCTCTCTCTCTCTCGTGTGTGTGTGTGTGTGTGTGTGTGTGTGTGTGTGTGTCCTAACTCTGAATGGCTGGGATTAAAGGGAAAGCATAAAAATGAGAAAGTACCAGGAAATGAGAAAACAGTGAAGTACAGAAATAAAAGACATGTCCAGAATTTTCTGGCTAGTCCAAATTTCATACTGTGATCACTCTGCCGGCCCAATTTTTGTTCCTCAGTAATAACAGCTGACAGGTATGGAGAGTTTGCCAAACCCTGCTCAATCCCACTGTTCAATAGATGACCTCATTTAACCCTTACAACAACTCCAGGCGTGGGTAAAGTATTATCTTCCTCATCTGACATTAGGAGGAAAGATTCCAAATGCCCAATGTCTGCGGGACTTTCCAGCCAGTGCTGCAAAGCAGGCATTTTATCATCTGCATGCAGTAGTGTGCTGGCTTTGTAGAAAAAGATTCTTATATTTGTAGAAGGGAGTATCAAGGGTCCAGACTTTGCTGACTCATAATGGGCCCTGGGCTCCCACCTCCAACTTCCTCCTTAGAGGACATGAGAGAGAAATCAGAAGATAGGCAGAGGCAAAGGCCGAGGGCAGGCAAGATGGGCTGCCCAGGGATTCAAGGAATATTTCCACCCATCAGATGAAGAGGGCCGGCACCAAACCTTTCAGCATATAGAATATAGAATGAACAGTACATAGAACGAAGCCCTCTCTGCTCCCTGTACTGGAAATCAGGGCCACAGGGTCTTCAGGGTCTGCTGCTGGCTGGAGAGAGGCCTGCCCTCGTACCTGCACAGGTGGGCTCTGTGCCAGACCAAGCCAGGTTGGACTGACATACGCGGGCAGGGCTCCCCTGGAGCTCGTAGCCTCCGATGCAGGAGAATTCACAGGTGGCCCCGTAATTATCGCCGTCGCTGGAGCACTTCATGTAGCCGTTCTCCGGGGCGTTGAGTTTGCCGCAGCGTCTGACTGTGTGGGACACAAACCCAGAAGGGGCTCAGTGCTGAGCTCTGCGCCACAGAGTAACCAGGGAAGGGCGGGTGGGGGGGCCCAGAAGCACCAGCTTTGCGATCAGCCATCTACACTAGCCCGGAAAATGAGTGAAGGGGCAGGCATGGCTCTCTGGCCAGTGGGTGGGCCTTGGGATGGTCACTGTTGATACCAACGAGACCACTGAGATGAACTGGTTTAGCCCCGTGTGTTCTCAATGAGGAGGTTGAACTCAGAAGAATGAGGAGTAAAGATGGTTAGTAATTAGCTGCCCATTGAGGCATAAAACAAACCTTTTTTGCCAGGTAGACCAAAAGTTCTGGAACACCAAGAACATGGTCTCCTGGTGACCCAAGCTAGAGGGTCCCTAACCTCCTTCATAGAAGGACTTACGGGCTTTAGCTGGTCACCAGAGCCCAGGGGTGAAGAGTTACTATTCTTCTGGGGGAGCCAGCTGTGGGCTCATGTGAGACGAGCTTACTGCTCTCTCGGGCTCCTTCAGTAATCTCCCAGCGCTGAACCTCATCCGGATTGGAACTGTGAAATCCAGGCATTAAGACGGCACCCTTCCCCTAGCCTCATGACCGGAGGCTAATCCAGACTGGTAAGTCTCCCTCTGGCAATGGGTACTCACAGAGGGGTCTTGCTTGAGGCTCTGTTTCCCTTTGTTCTTATAAAGGAGAGAAAAAAGCCAAGAAGCCGTCATCTTACCTCTTACTTTAACTCGAAATTTGCAAATGCCCTTGTTCTCAGCTCTGTCATACACTGTGTACTGGATTTTGTGGTCTCCTTCTGGAAAATGTGAGCCTGGGGGTAGGCCTTTTAGAATAACACTTAAAGGGGGAAAAAAACAATCAGAAACACCAAAGATGATCATTGTAGGCCTAACAACAATTGGGCCTTGATAGGCCTAATGATCAAAGAGGCCCGTCACGGGCATTTGTGGAGCACCCATTCTGCTCAAGATACAGAGGCTCCAAGGGACAGCCGTTAGGCCAGCTTTACTACTTTAATTCTCCAAGAATAGAATTTCCTGAGCTTTACTCTGTTTTGGAAGAGCAGTTTGAGCCCAGAAAATAAAAGCCCCCAATTGCTGGGAAGTTCAGATTTATTTTTCTTGTTGGAATGCAGAACAGGGGCCCCAAGTCTTCCTTCCTTCCTTCCAAGAGGGACCTGAACTGCCTCCCTGCTGGGAGGATGAGGGAATTTTCTGTGAGGAAAATCATTTGAGAGGGTAGTCCAAGCAGTCATTGGCAATTTGGGCCGGCAGGGGGCGCGAGAACTTTCTCTGCTTTATCTGGGTGGAGACCTTTCCTGAGCAAAGTGCAAGTTCACTATGATTCCTTGGTGACAATTTATTTTTTATTATTATTATTATTTGCACTTACAAAAACCTTACATGTCAGGCATGGTTCTAGGCATTTTACATATATTACTTTATTTAATCCTCACAACAACCCTATGGGGTAGGCAGTATTATCCCCATTTCACAGATGAGGAAATTGAGGCAGTAAAAGATCAAGGAAGTTACCCAAGGTCACACAGCAAGGGTGACTCCACATCTTTCTTCTTGGTTCTTTCATAAGAACATCAGTAAGTACGACATGATCAAATGCCAGGTTTTGTTGTTTGTTTTTCAACAGATAATTCCCCTTCTCTCTACACTTCTTAGGAATGATAAGGATATTGGCTAATAACAGGCAGGTGAAATTATCACTGTCACCACTGAGGAGGACCTTCCACGTAGGTGGACAAGGAAGCTGTTTACTTGTAAAGGGATGAGGTGTGGCGTGTTAGGAAAGTGCCAGAAATCCCACCATTAGAGACATGCCACTTTGAGCCTTAGATGCTTTAAGGTCCTCAAGAAGCACACTTTAAAAGCAGATAAACGTGAAAGAAATCAGACTTCAAATATGAGTGGCTGCTCGCCTCTTAAAGGCTCTCTTTCATCTATGACATGCAAATAATAGTCATAAAGAGTCAATAAGGGAGCTCACAGGAAGCACTTGTCTCAGCACCTGATACTAGAACCTTCCCTCCTAGAAAGGGACTATATAACAGGAGCTTGCAAAAGACACGGGGAAGAGAAGAGAAATGCCAGAGAAGCAAGGAGGCCAAGTGAGAGCTAAAAAAGGGGACAAGACAGCTTTCCATGAACTCCTCATTCGGCCTGAGAAAGCATCCCGTTCCACGCCTTCACCGGCTCTGGGCTGTAGAATTCAGGAAGCCAACAGCTTCTCTGAACAAAGGGGTCGGGGCTACTAAGATGCTCTTTCAAAATGTCACATTTCCAACCATAACACACAGGTTACCCACAAAAATGCCAAGGTGAATATCCTTGCCATATAGAGTCATCTGATAACTTGATATTGTGTGTTTATTATACTGGATTTCAATAGCAATCGCAGTTGTGAAAATGTAAGAACCTATTATGGGCTAGCGGCAGGGCCAGGCATTGTCCTGTATCCCAAAAGATTCAATGATGGTTAAAACCCAATCCCTGATTCTATCAACTGTGACTTCTTTTTTAATCCCAATTGCCTAAAGTTTCTCCTTAGGGGTTTGTGACATGTGTATACGACAGTAAATAAATAATTTTCTTAATACTCAAACTTTCTCTTTGAGGAATTACAAGGCGAAACAACAAATATGATCTAAGCTAGATGGTGCACAGGGAGAAAATTATCAGGCAGTCAGAACAAAATGTCCTGCTAGGGGTGACAGACTCAGCCTCTTCCTAGTAGAAGATGTTCTGTTATGGCTAATAATTGCTTAAAAACATTTTCTCTTGCGCAGCCTGGGTTGATAGGATTCTAGAAAGTCTTTCCCCTGCTGTATGGCTCGCCAGGGGGTAAGTCAGAGGTATTCTTTGTTCACAGATGGAAACTCAGTGGGGAGGTCTAACAGGACCATAAACTTTAAGGCACGGATGTGAACGTGCTGACATGAAGTAGAGGCCTCCAGGGAACGAGAAGGCCCATCAGATAGCTGCAGGTGCACAGGTCCAGATGCTAGATTAGAACAACATGTGGCTGAACTTCACCAAAGGGAAACAATCATTTTTAAAAATATTTGGGATGTATTTCAAACTCTTCATGTAGTTGGTCCTGGAGAATGGGGTTGAGGTGGGGAAGAAGGCAGAAGACCACTCCTTTTTTGTAAGCTGCTTCTTTAAGTATTTAACGTGGTCACAAATTTTAAAAAATTTAAAAATCAAAAGTTTTGAAAGAAGCAGGTGCCAAAAAACAAGGGATGGAAAAGTTCTGCACTAAACCGCACTCACAGAGCACAGGGGGTTGGAGGGAGCCCCAACATCAGGCTCCACATGGGAGACACAGAGGTTCCCAGGGAGGTGGTGGCAGAGGAACACCTGGGCCGGTGGGGGGGTGGGGCCTGGCAGGCAATGGGGGCGAGTCTATCCCTGAATTTACCAGTTGGCTTCCTCCTCCTCCTTCTGTCTTCTCCTCCTTTCTTCCCACCACACCATCTTACTTCCTTTCTTTCATTCAACAAATATTTACTGAGTACCAACTATGCGCTGGGCATGTTTCTGGGCATTAGGGATATGGCAGCGAACATACAGTAGTGGAGACAGGAAATAAACAAATACGTAAGTTAAACATATAGTAGGGACTTCCCTGGTGGCACAGTGGTTAAGAATCTGCCTTTCAATGCAGGGGGCATGGGTTCGATCCCTGGCCCAGAAAGATCCCACATGCCGCGGAGCAACTAAGCCCATGCACCACAACTACTGAGTCTGCATGCCACAACTACTGAAGCCCGTGTGCCTAGAGCCTGTGCTCCACAACAAGAAAAGGCACTTCAATGAGAAGCCTGCACACCAAAACGAAGAGTAGCCCCCGCTCTCCACTAGAGAAAGCCCGTGCACAGCAATGAAGACCCAACGCAGCCAATAAATAAATAAATACATAAAAGTTCTAAAAAAATATAGTATGTCAGACGGTGGAGAAAAATAAAGAAATGAATGAGGAATGGCTGAAAGAGTTCTGTACCGAATCTGAACTCATACATGGACCAGTATAGATACACTTCCTCACTCTGTGTAGTGAAAGGCTCACATAAAAGAGGGCCTCATTCCCGCTGCCAAGTTGCACTTACTCCGTGAGAATGCCATCTGCTGTGTCTCTTCCCTCGGGGGTCTCCCAGGACACCCGGACTGTCAACTTATTGGGTTCTGCAATGCGTTCCTTCACGCTTGGGCACTTGATTCTAGGAGGTTCTATATCTGAAAATATAACCAAAATATTCTCACCATCATCAGCAAATATCAACCCCAGGCTGGACACCCAGCATTTGACATGCCCAGAGTTCGAGGTGCTCCCCACTTTTGAAGGGTTTCTTCACCCCTCTGTATTTCTCTTCCCTCCCTTCAATCTTGCCCCTTCTTGCCTGCTGAGTTTTAAAGATTGTTTGAGTATTCCCCGCGCATGGATAAACCTGCAATCAGCTGGCCTTGCTAGTGTCTTGTGGGGTAATTTATTAGCTACAGCAGCTTCTTCCCCATGCTTTCAAACTGCCTGTTGACTTGGCAATGTGGCAGTTAGCCAACTGGAAGTCATTCAGCCACAGTCAGTCCCTTCTGATTTAAAGACAGTGTTATAGGAGACTAGAGAAAGGTGCCTTCGGTATCATCTCGTGTGATTCAATTTGAGTCAACAAACCTTTAGTGAGTACCTGCCACCCCCAAGGCATCATTCCAACTGAGGCTAAGAGAGCGTAGGTGATTTATTTAAGGCCAGGCATGTAAATAATGATAATGTGAATTATAACCCAAATTAGAGCTCTTACCCCTGGAACAAGCTCTCTCTCTCCTGGCTGTGTCTATTCCCAACGTACTCCTCAATATCTTAATGATCTATCTGCGTCCACTCTCCCCTCCAACTGCCACGGGACCACATCTATGGTTTTGTATTTTGGGACAGCAGTTTTATCCTGGTTCTGACCCTCCAAAGGCCTCCCAAATTTCCCCAAGTAGTTTCTCTACCTGGTAATAGAATTTCTGCCCCTTCACTATCAAAGATGGGTTGGTAAGGAGGGCTAGAATTAATGAGATGTCAATTTCTTACTCAGATTTCACCCTATAGCTAAAGTGAAATCGGAAGAAGGGGGAATTCAAACTTTTGCAAATTCTACTTGATGATTCTGAATAGGTACAGAATGTATTTAAAGAGGGCAGAGTAAAGGAACAACATGTAGATTTGCATTGCTTTACACGTCAACTGGTAATTATTTACATGCTGCTACAGCCTGAATGAAAATGAAATGTCATTTGATTCTGAATCACAAACATCTTTGAGAGACTAAATGCACCAAGTAAAGTCTTCATATACTTTCTCCTGTGTCTTGTCCAATAACTTCTCGTTTTCTTTAGGGTAAGAAATTATGAATAATTTGTTAAACAGTTTTGTCTTCAGCTATCCAAATTCATTTTCATTCTATGCCATGCTTCAATGGAGTGTGAATTTACAGCCCTAATACACTAATCCTAAATTGAATAACTACCATATTTTATTGAATCTAAGTCACTATCAATTGTGAGATGCATCCTAATTTCAGGGATAGTAAAATGTGAAAAAAATATGCTTCTTAGAGTTGATAAAATTTATAAATGTGATGGTGAAATGGAAGCTGCTTTAGATGCATTGAGGTGTCTATTTTCAGTTGCTAAGTTTCTAAAAATAATCGCCCTTTTTTGGTTTTACTGTGATAGGTGGTAGAAGACATACTTTATAATTCAGATGAACATTTCACAGCTTTGGGTGAATCAGAAAGACAAGTATACAATACCTGCCCCCTGCTGGCCAAGTACAGTTGCCAATCTCATAATAGAAAGCATATTTATTTTTCACAAATTTAAAGCTGAAAGGGAGGGGCCAAGTAGAAGAGATAGATGTCAATGTAAAATTACTTTGTGTTACCAGATTTTCTTGGAGCGACATTGTCTGAGCGAAGAGATACTCTCACCCTCTGTGTCACGTAAGCTAAACATCTGAATGATATGCTGGGTTGTTTTCCATATAAACTACACATATTGACACTGAGCAAACACCGCTCCAAATTAGGTTATCTGGGTGACAAGTCTCAGAGCTTCCCAAAGCCAGCTTCTGACAGCTAATAATGATCAGTAGAAACTGGCTTAATTTTTCAGAAGCAGTGTTCTTCCAAGCCAGAAACACGAAGAAATAAAGCACTAAAAATAATGGCTAATATTTCCTGAACCCTCCTACCTGGCCACCCCAGACGAAGTAGTATCCCAGCAATTATTTCAGTGAATTCTCACCATCACCCACTAGACTAAGTAAGGTTATTATCGTCCCCATTTATAAACTGGGAAGCATTCCCTCTCTTTCTGAATTTCTTTGCAGTCTGGGATTTTAAGACGTAATCACATATTTTAAAATTATTTCAATCAGCCTAACACTTCTGTGTGTCTGCCTGCTGCTGACCTAGTGTTTCCCTCCATCCTCCGCACATGCATTCTTTCGTGGTCGCCAGCTCCAGCTTCCCCATAATTCCTTGAAGAGTGGCAGCAGGACTGAATTCTGTTGCATCCTCAAGCATCATGGCCTCTCTTTCAGCTCATGAGACAAGCTGGCCTGCCCTTCAGCAGATATTCTAGAAACTTAAGCCTATTATTAACAGCCATAGCCATCATTGCTTTTCCTAAGTTATTACAAATTTCCATGAATGAAATAAACAAAGTCACTATAGAAACATAATCACGATTCCCTGTCAAGTCAGGATGCCCAGAGAGCCAGTTATTGTGTGGCAACTCTGGTGAAAATCCTGGCCTCTGCCCCACTCATTAGAGATGTCTGACAAACTGTCTCCCTCCTCTATGCTTTAGTTTCTTCTCTGCATATAAAATATCAGAAACAAACATATTACACTGTGTCAACTACTGTTTAATCTGAGAAGCTAAACTATATACCTGGGAATATTTAACACATCTAATCAGGTAGGTGGTGGAAACAAGAAAGAGGGTGAAAAGGACAATGTTCTGGCCAACAGATAACAAGGAAAAAAACCCTTTAAACTAAGGTTGTATAGGGTTGACCGAAAAGTTCGTTAGGGTTTTTCTGTACCATCTTATGAAAAACCCGAACGAACTTTTTGGCCAACACAATAAATTAACTGCATCCTAAAATGTTTGCTTATATAGTGTTTTCCAGTGGAGACCTATGTTTGAAGATGACCATTAGAGGTATGATGAATAGGTGCTTCAGAACAGGACAGTAACTTGTGTCTGGGACTGCCTGATCTGGGGTGGGGATGGGGGTTCTCTCTCTTCACCTCATTCTAAGGCAAGATGATATTCTTTTTTTTTTTTAATCTTTATTGGAGTATAACTGCTTTATAGTGTTGTGTTAGTTTCTGCTGTACAACAAAGTGAATCAGCTGTATGTATACATATATCCCCATATCCCCTCCCTCTTGAGCCTCCCTCCCAACCTCCCTATCCCACCCCTTTAGGTCTTCACAAAGCATCAAGCTCATCTCCCTGTGCTTTGTAGTAGCTTCCCACTAGCCATCTATATTCTTATCTCAAGTAAAGGATCATCACAGCTGCTCACAGCAAACAGGCTCCATTTAATGCTCCTTTCCTCTCTGATGTCCTCCATAACTCATTCCAACTGGTTTTAAGTTTGAGAACTATTTTATACATTTTCTTTATTAAATACAACTGATTATTGCAATGAGAACCTCAATTTTTATGCAAATTGTTTATATAAATTCTTTTACATATATCACATGACTTTTTGTTGAATTTTTTAAAATTTATTTTATTGAAGTATAGTTGATTTAAACCAATTGGCTTTTTAACTAATCTTCTCCCTTGATCTTTCATACCAACTTCCTCTCAATCTGTATAGTCGATGTGGCAGAGACTAGTGGTTGTTCACCTGCCCTCCCATCCCCCTTCTTCGAGAGCAACAGAAGTTTCCCTGGGCCTGTGGCCCTTCGGAATAAAGACTATATTTCCCAGCCTTGTTTGAAGTTAGGCGTGGCCATGGGATGGCTTCTACCAATGTTGTGAGAGAAAAAAATGTGTGTAAATTCTGGGTCTGCTTTTAAAAAAGCATATGGATTCATAATATATGGAATCTAAAAAAACGGTACTGATGAACCCAGTGACAGGGCAAGAATAAGGATGCAGATGCAGAGAATGGACTGGAGGACAAGTGGGGGGGGCGGCAAAGGGGAAGCTGGGACAAAGTGAGAGAGTTCCAAAGACATATATACACTACCAACTGTAAAATAGATGGCTAGTGGGAAGTTGCTGTATAACAAAGGGAGATCAACTTGACGATGGGTGATGCCTTGCAGGGCCAGGACAGGGAGGGTGGGAGGAAGTCGCGGGAGGGAGGGGATACGGGGATATATGTATAAATACAGCTGATTGACTTTGGTGTACCTCAAAAACTGGTACAAGAGTGTAAAGCAATTATATTCCACTAAAGAGCTAAAAATTGAACAATGATTTATATCATTCATTGTATGACCTACCTCCATTTCAGAAAAGCAAAATGTGAATGACTTTGAAATCAAACACAATAGTTTAATTTATTCTTTCCCATATTTTTTGTGATTCTTTTGTTTTCTTATGTTATTGCATGTGCAAGATCTTCCAATAAAATATTGAGCATTTCTGTCAAAAAAAAAAAAAAGGTATGTGTGTATGTGTGTGTATGTGGAGGGGGAGGTACCCTCCCCTTTCTTTCTCTTCCACCCTGGTTTGAATGTGCATGAGGTGGGAAGCCAGAACAGCCATCTTCCACTGCGGGATGAAAGCTGCAAGTTGAGGATGGAAGAACAAATGAGAAGGAGTTTGGGTCTAGGCCACTGCCCCAGACAAACATTTATATGAGAATGGAACTTCTATGTTGTTGAAGGCGTTATGAGTTTGGCCTTGTTAATAGTACGTGAAGTGGGATATAAGCGATCACACCTTTTTTTTCAAATTTGGTATGGCATCTTCCAGGATGTATTTCACTAATGATTTCTAAGCTCTGATTTCTAACAAAGAATACTCTGCTGAATTTCCTGCAAAGGTGGCTACCCATAATCCCCTTATACACATGCAGCTCCTCCTAGCAAGAAGTAGAGTCTGTTTCCCCTCCCTCTGAATCTGTGCCAGGCTTGTGACTTGCTTTGACTAACAGGATACAAGGAAAGTGACCTTATGTCAGTCCCAGGCATAGGACCTTTTTTTTTTCCTTTAAGAACTTTTATGGAGATAAAATTGACATATAATAAACTGCATATATTTAAAGTGTACAATTTGATTTTTTTTTCTTATTAGTAATGTATGTACCAGGCATAGGACCTTAAAGAGTCTGGCACCTTCTACGTTCATTATCTCAGAAGCCAGTTGCTATCTAAGGAAGTCCAGTTATCTGACTGGAGAGGCCACATGGAGAAAATGAGAAATTAGGAAGGGAGAGGGAAAGAGACTCAGTCAAATGCCAGCCAATACAGCCACCTCTGAGTGAGATGCCAGACACTGGAGTGAAGCCATCTTGGGTCCTTCAGCCCCAGTCGGGCACTTCAGCCATTACTACGTGGAACCAAAGTGAGCTGTCTCCACCAAGTCCTGCTGAAATTCCCAACCCAAACAACCATGAACAATAACATGGTTGTTTGAAACCACTAAGTTTTGGGTGGTCGGGTGTGCAGCGATAGATTACTGATACAAACATAAAATAGTCCAAGGTTGGTGATGGAGGAAGGAAGTGGTCATTTCCTGGGGCACAGGAAGAAAGGGACTGACAGAGGCAGAACAAACCTGGACACTGAAAACTTGCCCAATTGCTTGCTTCCCCCAGCTAGAGTGTAATCCTTGTGGATGTCTCTGGAAAGTGGTTCCAGTTTTTTGGCACCACAGGAGATATTAGAAAACTTTCCCCCATGGACAAAAAAGTCAAGGAGAGAAGCAAAGAACTCCACAATTGGAAGTCACTATCGTCATTCATCACAAAGATATCAAACGAAAAAGTCACTGGTGATATGTTTCTATTAGAGAGAGTCATTAAAAGTTTACCTGTTCAGCTTGCACTGACAAATCATGCCAGGTAAAGAGTGGAGCAGTGTCTCAATCAATCAACTTGTTGCAAAGCTGAAACTAGCTTCCTGAACGTTTGCAAAAGAATGCGTATTTGTCTATAAAATAGATGGCTAGTGAGAAGCTGCTACACAGCACAGGGAGATCAGCTCAGTGCTTTGTGATGACCTAGAGGGGTGGGACAGGGAGGGTGGGAGGGAGGCTCAAGAGGGAAGGGATATGGGGATATATGTATACATATAGCTGATTCACTTTGTTGTACAGCAGAAACTAACAACATTGTAAAGCAATTTTACTCCAATAAAGATGTATGAAAAATAAATTAAAAAGAATGTGTATTTGTCAACCCAGGAAAATATTAGTATGATTTAAGAACATCTGCAACAATGCACTGACACATTTATTCTTAGCCCCAAGAGATTTGTATCTTCAACTGAATCTCTGGAAATAATACCATTCAGCCCAGCAAACTTCCTTGTGGGTCATTAGGTCAACCCAGCTGTCAGATAAATAGGAAGCCAGAAATGTATTCCATCAATTTGCATATCTAAAATCACAGAGATTTTTTTTATTCCAGACTTCCATTTGTGTTAACTCTCCAACTATTCTATTCTGTAGGAAATATAAAACAAGCAAGAGAGTAATTCCAGAAACCAAGTTGGTTTGTACATTGTCCTTTGTTAAAAAAAAAACCAAATTGGGCTCCCTGCTTGTCCAAAGATACTTGCTCAGTTTTCATTGCCCATGGGTTTTAAACTTACTTGAATTTTTTTTCCTCTTCCTATTTTGGCCTAGGAAAAAGTGTTGGTCTAAAGGAGAGATCGTGTGCCTACTCAAAATCTGGTCTCTAGATGAGGACTTGTAATTCTAACTGTCCATTGTTTTATTTAAATGCCAATGTAACTGAAAAGAACTAAAAATGGAAAAGAAAAAAACATCCCCCCCCAACAATAGTTATTACATTCTATGGTTTATTTTTTTTATATCAACGGAAGTTGTGGCTCTCTAAATATTTTACCCTCCTGCAATTTGCAGTATGTTGTTTCTCCTGCATTGACTTATTTCTATCTATATCTGTTTCTGAAATAACCATGGATTTGAGTCCACTGCCAGAGTGTGGGCTGCAAAAGAGAATGAATTTTAACTTGTGGTTCTTTCAAATTAGCCAGACCACAGAACTGACCACCTCAGAGTCAAAAGTAAGCCCAGTGTTCTCTCTTCCCTCCAGATCTGGAGGAGAACTGAGACGATTTCCTCAGCACTCAGCACAGTGCGGGCCCCGAGGCACTGTTCAAGGCTGTGTGGAAATCTGGGAACTGCTCGGCCACCGTGTGTCAGCTCATAAACTAGGCTGAGCCTCTGAGCTGTACTCAAGGACCCCTGATCCTTACCAACACACAAAGTCATGAAACTAATTTTGTCACATGTTTAAAGCCAAAAGTGTCCGTGACATCCCTGGAGTAAAATTCACTGGGGACAACCTCCAGCTTATTTGTCACAAAATCTAAGAAAGAGCTGCCTGTTTGCTTTGTCCATTTCTCTCTTTTTCCTGGGAGCTCACTGCTCTCTTGTGGCTCGCTGGTCCCATTTTCACCACTACCCCCCTCATTGTGTGCACAAATTCCCCTTCCCCCAAAGATGCCTGAACCTTGCCCTGGCTCACTCTAGGATAAATCCCCTGAAATTGGGGTTCATTTCTTAGTTCTTTCTCTCTCCCTCTGGGAAGGTTCCAGGCCCATCTGTTTCAGCTTAAGACACGCTTGTTGCTTTTTGAGAAGAATCAGCATTTTCTTTCCATTGTTGCACACAATCTGGACATCTGAACAGCGTGATCCCTCGAGGATTCTGCCAATGCTTGCTCAGCAAGAAGATTCGCAAGTATCACCTCCCCTCCCATCACCTCTGCCCCTTCCAATGTGAGGAAAAAGAAAGTCCAAAATGGGGGTGGGGGTGTGGAGGGGTTGTTTTGAAGAGCTAGCTTGCACATACCAAGTCACAGGGGAGAGAGTGAAAGCAAAATCTGCGGGGGGCTCTTCTGACCTGAACATCCGGCCTCAAGTCATGTCCTTCCAAAGGAGCGTGTCCAGAGCTCACAGCCTGAGTGCTATCCTGCCTGCACTGGCTGAGCAAGACTGCTCTGTGGTCTCTTCCTTGCTGAGAACTACGGGGATTCACGGGGAGATGTCTAAGGCCTCAGAAAAAGGTTGCTGTGCCAAAGATTCTGTTAGTGCTCAGTTTTTCTATCATCTCCCTTTAACTGCCCACACTGAAAGTCACAAAATGACATTTCTTGGACTCCTTCTGCCAGCTGGGTACCAGCTAGGTTTGCTCATGGGAGGCACTCTCATGAAAATAGAAGGCAGGAAGAAGATGGAAGCCAGTATGCTTCTGGTAGGGGCTTCAGTGAGGGCTTCCTGGGCTCCTGACTTCATTCGCATCCATGATGGTATCAGTTACAGACATGTCAACATCAGGGTGAGCTTCTGGATTTGGGGTAATACTACCAGGCCACTTTTGCTCCCCCAGCCCTTGGCTGGTATGGATTTCTGCTGTAACTAATCCCTGGTAACAATGTTTTTCCTCTTTTGCTTTTCCAGCTCTTCTTATACATATACATATATATATATATTTAATAAATTTGTTTTTATTTATTGGCTGTGTTGGGTCTTCGTTGCTGTGTGCGGGCTTTCTGTAGTTGTGGAGCACGAGGGCTACTCTTTGCTGTGGTGTGTGGGCTTCTCATTGTGGTGCCTTCTCTCGTTGCAGAGCACGGGCTTTAGGCACATGGGCTTTAGTAGTTGCAGAGCATGGGCTCAATAGTTGTGGCTTGTGGGCTCTAGAGCGCAGGCTCAGTCGTTGTGGCTCACAGGCGTAGTTGCTCTGCAGCATGTGGCATCTTCCCAGCCCAGGGACTGAACCCGTGTCCCCTGCATTGGCAGATGGATTCTTAACCACTGTGCT
The DNA here is from genome assembly GCF_030028045.1 of Hippopotamus amphibius kiboko. Lineage (NCBI taxonomy): Eukaryota > Metazoa > Chordata > Mammalia > Artiodactyla > Hippopotamidae > Hippopotamus > Hippopotamus amphibius. The sequence goes on along the minus strand of NC_080203.1, from coordinate 102,718,397 downwards.
ACCAAGGAAGCCCCTCTTCCTATATTTTTGTAACCAATGCCCTTTATTAAATTCTCCTCTGTTGGAAATACCTAGAATGGTTTCTGTCTTCTCAATTACCGATCAAATTCCTACCTAAGGACTTCCCAGGTGGCACAGTGGTTAAGAATCCACCTGCCAACGCAGGGGACACGGGTTTGAGCCCTGCTCTGGGAAGATTCCACATGCCATGGAGCAACTAAGCCCATGCACCACAACTATTGAGCCTGTGCTCTAGAGCCCGTGAGCCACAACTATTGAAGCCCACGTGCCTAGAGCCTGTGCTCCACAACAAGAGAAGCCACTACAATGAGGAGTCCGCACACCACAATGAAGAGTAGCCCCTGCTCACCACAACTAGAGAAAGCCCGTGTGCAGCAATGAAGACCCAACACAGCCAATAAATAAATAAAATAAATTAAAAAAAAAATAAAATTCCTACCTAAATACTAGAAAAAGAGAAGCCTAGAATAAATCTGAGTCAGATATCTAATTATTTGAACCCAGTGCTGTTGTCACATGGGTACAAGGTAAGTTCCAGGCTGTGCCTCTGATGTCGAAGGGTTTTGCTCACAGTGTTAGGGAACCGTTGACCACAACTGCCCGCCTTGGCCAGGCATGATGATAACCGCTTACCTGAGTTGTCTCACAGCAGGAGGTCCTGATAAAGAACGCGCTGCTGTCGCACAGAAACTAACGGGGAGAATTAGGGAGGTGCTGAAAGGAGGGAGGACAAGACATGCCAGCCCATAGTATGTCTTGTAAAACTAACCCAGAAGAATTCGGAAGGAGCCAAAAGGAGGGAGGAGATGCCAGCCCATAATATGTCCTGCCAATCTCCCAGAAACCCTCACTCTAGAATCCATCTTGGCTGAGAGATGCACTCGCCACCAGGAAGGACCCTGTGTCAGACCAGATACGGGCCAAGCAAGATGACTGGCCAGAGACAACGTGGAAAGCTAACATCATCACCATGAAACCTGAGACTGTGAGCCACGTGGCAGAGCAGTTCTCCTGGGTTCCCTTACCCTGCTGCTCTCTGCCCGGGTGCCCCATCCCAATAAAGTCTTTTGCTTTGCCAGTATGTGTGTCTCCTTGGACAACTCATTTCTGAGTATTAGACAAGAGCCCACGCTCAGGCCCTGGAAGAGGTGCCCCTTCCTGCAGCAACATCTTGGCCAGGTCCCATGGCTATAACTCAATAACCACATAACTGCAGACTAAGAATGGCTGATGCTGCCAAGGGAGACAGTGGACAGTGGTACCATCATGAACACACCCTGGGGACCAAGGCCAGAGGGGTTGTTGTACAACTGCCCCCAGAGGGTAGCACCCAGCTTCAGTCTCATTCCTGAAGTATCTGCCCCAGACTCTGAGTGGTCAGGAAGGAGCCCTTGGGGTAAAGCACATGGGCAGACCGAGCTGAACGAGCCTCTGGAGGATGGGCAGACCTAAGCACAGTAGGAGCCAGGCTCCTGTGGCCAGCTGCCTGGGCACCTCAGTGCCAGAGCTATCTCTGGGTTCAGGGGCTTTGAGCCTGAAAGCCTGGAGACATAGGCCTGGCTCTACACAACATCAAGCAAGTTAGGTGACCTCTCATGCCTCATCCATAGATGGGGGATTGGACTAGAATGTTCTGCTGGGGTGGGTCCTGGCAGCTCTAACAGTTTATGAGTAAATGATCTCCTGGGACAGTGGTTTTCAACTACTTGGGGGAGTTTTGGAAAAATACCAGGGCCCCAGATACTCAGATTTCAATGGCAGCCAGAGTTGAAAACCACTGTCCCAGAGCAGCCTGCCTAACATTTAAAGGACATAGGAATCCCCTGGGGGTCTTCTTAAAAATGTGGATTTTGATCTGCCGGGTTTGGGATGGGTCCCAAGAGTCTCCATTTCTAACAAGCTTCCTGCTGGTGCTGAAACTGCTGGGCACTGTTTTGAGTAAAAAGGCACTAAAGGTCTTCCCAAATTTGATCTTCTAAGGCAAGTTCTCAACCTTTAGAGCATCAGAATCCCCCGGAGGGCCTGTGAAATACAGGTTGCTAGGCTCCACCCCCAGTGTTTCCAATCCTGCGGGTCTGGAAATCTGCACTTTTTTTTAAATTGGAATATTATTGCTTTACACTGTTGTGCCAGTTTCTGCTGTACAACAAAGTGAATCAGCTGTATTTATACATATGTCCCCATATCCCCTCCCTCTTGATGGAAATCTGCATTTTTGCTGCTGCTGCTGCTGGTCAGGGGACCACACTCTGAGACCCACTGCTCTCAGACAAGGGTTCTGCACAAGAAAACCACCTGGGAAGCTTTTATAACGCCACTCGCCTCCCCCAACTGTCCCACATCAGGCTAATTGAATCAAATCTCTAGGGTAGGACCAAGGCATGGCTAGGTTCTAAAAGATACTCAGGTGATTCTAGTAAGTAGCCAGGGTGGAGATCTACTGCCCCTAGATGGGTGATTCTCAAGGGATGGGGGGAAGTGATCTTTCTCCTTCCTCTCCTCTCTCCAGGGGACATTTGACACTGTATGAAGACATTTTTGGTTCTCATACGTGGGAGCTGGGGGGAGATGTTACTGCCATCTAGTGGGTAAAAGCCAAGGCTCTGCTAACATCCTAGAGTGCACAAGACAGGATCCCACAACAAATAATTATGACCCCAGATGTTCATTGTTCCGAGATTCAGAAACCTTGCCCTAGAGTGGGGTCTAGCAGAATCCCAGGCTCCACCCCAGATCTGCTGAATCAGAAGCCGCAGGTTTACCAAGGTTCCCAGGTGATTCCCAAGTTGGAGAAGCCCTGCCTTAGATCAGAGGCTCTCTCTTTAAGCACTTCTGAAGGCCCTGAAAGGCTCATTAAAGCAACAAGTGCTGGGCCCCAATTCCAGAGTTTCTGATTCAGCAGGTCTGGGGTGGAGCCGTGAATTTACATTTGTAAAGAATTCCAGCCCCCGAACCACAACTAAGAACGGCCCAACAAATCCAGAGTCAGGTAAAGTAGCCAAATCCCTTCCAGTTTAGCAAACTGAGTGTTTGCTGACTACCGGAATCAATGACAAAGGAACTCCATCGGTCAGCTGAAAGACAGAGATGCTCTCTGCAGGACTGTCTGGCCAATGTCAATAACTCTGCTTAATGCTACAGGGTAGATCTCTGAACTATAACAGCGGGATTGCCCCGAACCTCTGCCAGCCTCCAGCTGCCTCAATCGCAATCCAAGAAAGAGACAAAAGTCAGGCGAAAGCCATGAGCTGTGAAGTCAACTCTAGCATAGAGACTGAGGCTAGGTCTGCACTGAGCCAGAGAGATAGGGATGAAGAGAACCACTGAGAGTAAAACTGGGTGCTTAAGCTTTACACCCACGACATGGATGCTTCCTGAAAAATCCACTGTACGGACACCCCCTGCTCCTCCCAAAGTAGGTGCCACCTGAGGGCTGGTGATATTTTCTTACCAACACAGGAGGCTGGTCGGCCACTCCAGGCCTTGTTGTCCATACACGTGACTGTCCGCTCCCCTTTCAACGTGTATCCTGGTGAGCAATAGTACTCACACCGGGAGTTAAAGTAGGCACCGTCGACGCACTTAAACCCTCCATTTGCTGGCATGGCAAGGGTAGGACATCGCTTTTCTGAAAAAGAGAAAACCAGAGATTCAGTATTTCTTAGATTTTGTCCATGGAGTTTCGGAGTCCAGAAACTCTGAGAGCATAGGGTGAAGTTAATTGAAATATAACGGACAGAAGCAGAGAAACGATGGATGGTGTAACCTAACAGGACCATGCGGGGCCTTCCTGGGGCAGACCCCACCCCCATATCCTCTGCTGTAGCTCCTCTCTGAAGATCCAGATAGTAGTAGCTGATGTATATTCCCTGAGCTTTTCAGATGCTAAAACCACCACCAAATGGAAGGAATTAACTACTTGAAGACTGCGAGCAGGTAGCTCCCAGACCTTCTGGCGCCTATAATATTAACCACCCTCTTACCTCACCATCAACCAATCAGAGAGTAGTGCACGAGCTGGTCAGTACCCTGTGACCCCCCCCCCCACCTGGCCTTTAAAAATGCTGTGTTTAAACCCTAGGAGGAGTTGGTGGCAGGTGGGTTTGGGCTCGAGCCACTCATTCTCCTTGCTTGGTTGCGCAATAACCTTTCTCTGCTCCAAGCTCTGATGTTTTGGTTTCTTTGGCCTTCACTGTGCGTCAGGGACAGGCACTGGCCAAAATAGTTGCACATCACACAGAAGGGACACAAAAGTTTCATATCGGACTGGCTTGGGTTGGCATCCCAGCTAAGCCACGGTCTTATGCTGGGTTCCTCAGAAATAGACGCTGAGACCAGGATTTGTGTGCAAGTGATTGAATAAGAAAGTGGTCCCAGGGGAGACCAGTGAAGGGTGGGGGAAACAGGACAGAGGAGGGGAGGAAGCCGGGCGAGGTAGCATCTCAGGCAAAGTCAGCCTCAGCCGGATCCCGAGGGGGAGCTTTGGAGTGTGAGTGACACCTGAGTCTGCCCCACCTCCAGGCAGGGTAGCTGGGCTTTCATAATCCTTTACCCGTCAGTACTGGGCAGCTACAGGCTGCCCATGGGGGATGCTCTCCCTGTCGGAACGAATTAAAGCAGTCCTCTGAAGAAGCTGAGCCTCTTCTTCCTCGGAAGATCAACCGAAGGTGCAAGTCATTAAGAGCAAAGCGCCCAGAAGCCGGGGGATGGACATGCAGAACTGGTAACAGGGCACTGAGGGACATCTGGCGGAAGCACTGAAATGTCCACTATAGTCACCCAGAGGCATCGTCTGCTTATACTGGGTCACATGGCTGCAGCCCCCAACCTCAGTTTCCCCAACAATAAAGTAATGGCAGCCATATCGATAGCGCGGATGCAAAAAGTGCACGTATGTGAAATGCTCAGCACACAACAGGTGTTCCATACACAATAGCTCTTTTCAATAGCAATGGCATCTAAAATGCACTTCAAAGATGCTGTGCCACTTGCAGTTTCCCAAATGAGACATGAGTTTTCAGGAAGCTAAAAGCCCCTGAAATGCGCTTCCAATCTTCTCCCCTGAGGCCCAGCACTTTTCAAGGAATAAGCATCATTCTGCAGTAATTCTCTCCCTGCCTCCCTAGGCTCCACCCCTTGGGAGAACACTTGTGGCTACTACCAGGGGTCCACAGCAGAGCACCATCCTTATACTTCTATTGGGCTTACACCTCTGTCTCTGATGCTATTCTGTGGGACCCCTGATGGCAAAGTGTGTCTTTACCTGTGTGTCTTGTTTGTTCCTCAATCCCAACACCTTTCCAGGGTCCAGCACTTACTGAACAGACATAACCTATTTGCTAAACAAACCTCTGTTCTCTCCCCCTTTCCAAAGAGCTGATCGCACCCCTCTGTCTGAAATGTGTCATCTTACTTCCACCACATCTTAGGAATGAATGCATTGGCTTCTGCTCACAAGGGGAGTTTTTCTCATCAAAGACCAAAAAACATTCAGTACAAATCCCTAATCTCAGAGCAAAAGATCTTTTGCCCCGATTGGCCCTGAGGCCCCAACGTGGGGCCGGGCTACTCACGCTTGCAGATGACCTTGTCCGACCACCGTTTGTTTGACTGGCAGATCAGCTGGGAAGAGCCATGCAGCTCGTAGCCCTTCTGGCAGCGAATGTCACACCTGGTTCCCAGGGCTGTTTTGTAGTATCCTCCTTGAGGGGCCCTGCAGTACACATCCCCGTACTTCACCTTGATGGGGGAGCACCACGGGGTGTCTACAGGTAGCAGAAAGAAAGGAGAGGAGAAACAGAATGGGACATCTTCAGAAAATGTGTCTCTTCACTCTCGAAGTCCCTGGCTGGCTGCATTCCCGATTTTGGACCTCCAAATAGTGCCCCGTGTCTTTTAAGTTGTCTCTGGGTAGGGAGGGGATGATCATGGGACTAGGTGTCAGACATATCTGCATATGGGTCCAGGTTCCTCCATTAGTAGCTGTGTGATCTTGGACAAGTTACTTAACCTCTCTGAGTCAATACTGCTACCTATGTCACAGGACTCTTACAAGGAGTAAGAAAAAAAATGCATATGCAGCACCTAGCACAGTGCCTAGCACATAGTAAATGTTCAACGAATGCTTGTTCTTTTGAATATTTCCCTTAACTAGATACATAACTCTCTTGAGAGCAACTGTTACCATTGTGAACCCGAACCCCAACCCTCCACACACAGTGGCAGGGGAGTCAATAATTGGTTAATTTAGAATTTTTTCCAAGTCTATATTATATTCACTGTAAAAACATGTAATACGATCTCAAGGAATGTGAACGAAGCAACAGTTTCCAGGGTTTTGCCACAGGATATAATTTGGGCTTAAAGTCACAGGACAATTGCTCCCCATCGGGAAACAACCTCCCTTTTCAGATGTCTTCAGTTAAGCCCCATTTAGATAAGAGATGACACCCTTCTCCAATGGCAAAGTTTCAGGGTCTTTTGATTTTGGTCTCCTAGTCGCCCAGGGCACAGCTTAGGATGACACTAATAAATCAGAACCTCTCCCCTGGGCCTTTGGCGGGTGCTCGCTGAAAGCCATAAAATTAGTAGGGCAAGGCTAGCTCCTCGAAAGTTCCCACAGTGGCCACTGCACAATCAATAGGGATCAAAGACGAGCTCCCGCAAGCCTGTCTGTCAGGCTCTCCAGGCCCTGAACGGGAGCCTCTACGTAAGGCTGCGGGCTCCACACGCCACCCCAGCACCTGAGCTGACAGTGAGTGAGGTTCGTGCGCCATCATGTGGCCAAGGAGGAGGAAACTCCCTGTTTGCCTTTGCCAGGAATTTTCTGAGGATGTTTCTGGCTGCTTCTCAGCCAAGGAAAGCAACAGTCCTTTCCAGGTCTCGTGCATAGACAGTTTATTATTATTATTATTATTTATGTGCTTTGACATCTCCTTTGGCTAATATTTTCATCATATACTCTTTTGCAGACAGCTGCAAATGGGTGTAAAGTTGGGACTCAAGCAGTATTTCCTGGACTTTCTGGGGAGAAGTGATATCCCAGGCTTAGCCAAGAGCTGATTAAGTTTGACCACATGGATACAGACTTGCAGGAGCTTACGCTAGGCGTCCAGGTCTTCCCTGAACAAAGTTTCCTTCCTCTGGGGTTTACACATCAAGTCTGTATATGCTAACATTTTTAAATGAGAAAAATCTGCACCCAGAAGTAAAGTACCAAACAGCACACACATCTCCATTATTTTCTTCTAAGCATAAAAGAATTCTTGAACTAATTTTAAATGTTTTATTTCTTTCTTTGGTGATGGTTCTAGGTAAGCCATGAAGCTAAGAGATTTCAGGATCACAGGTAAATGAGAAGCCTTTGTGGTATGTTTGCTTGGCACTGCCAAGCTGTGGCTATTTCTTCTATAATCAAAAGTCCTTAAGATAAATTCTGGAAAAACCCATAGATGTCTACCACTCAAATAAAACTAAGATTTGGAACCTACTGGCTTCTATGACTACTAGAAGTGACTTATATTTCTCTCTCCCTCTCTCTTTCTGCCTTTCTTTTCCAACTGTAATAGGAAAGACCACCCACAAGGAAAGTCCAAAATGCACTTGCCATTTTTAAGCCCAAAGAAGCACTTTTTATAGTCCGTCAGAGGACCTTCACGGTGTTAAATCTGTAAAGTCATTTGTCGGAAATTCCCTGGTGGTCCAGTGGTTAAGACTCCATGCTTCCAATGCAGGGGGTGTGGGTTCGATCCCTGGTCAGGGAACTAAGATCCCACATTCCATGTGGGTGGGGCAAAAAAACCCAAAAAAACTCATCTGTCTCTTTACTTGTCTTTGTCATCTTCCCCACACCTTCCCCCTAACTTCCTCACTGCCTCACTTCCTCTTAGTTTCTTTGTCTGCCTTGTTCCCCTTATGGACTGCAATGCTTCTGTGCTTCCCCAGCTCAAGCCTTCTTCTTCTCCTCTTGCCTGGTCCCCTTCACTGCCCTTCTGTTACCATCTCACAGGCCAAACTGTGAAATCCTTGATTGGGCTCCAGAGAGAAAATGAAATCCCCATTGGAGAGTGCAGAAGGATGATGAGGTGAGAATGAATATGGGAGCCCCAGAGTGAGATGATGAAAGCACAGTGAGCTAGTGGAGTATGGTGGATACTGGACAGAGTCCAGAGGCCTGGGCACACATTATATAACTCTGACTATCATCTCCTAGTAACCCTGGACAATTCAAAAAGATTTTCAGGGATCCAGATACCTAATCTATACAAGAGAGGAATGGATGAGATTATTTTCAAAGTCCCATCCACAATGGTTATTTTTATTATGATTAAATTTTATATTTATATTGGTTCTAAAGTGTCCCCCCAAAAAGAAAAAAAGGCCCATCTAGCTTTGAAGTTGTATGATTCAAATTATGTCTTATTCCTCTCTGATCTCTTACCCATCTCACACCCACACCTACCTCCTTCCTCCTTCTTCTGACTGATAACTTTGGGTAGTCTCTCGTAACCCTTCCAGCTAAAGGCAAATCCTCTTTACATTCTGGGTCCTAATCACAATTCCACAGATATACAAACTGGAAGAGCATCCAATTCTCTACTCGTTTTTCACTCAAATGTTGGAAACACTCACATCCTCTAGATTCTGGGCTTTGGCCTGAGTTTAGGAGGGGCGCGATTTTAGAGTAAACTAATATGAAGCCGCAGACCTGCAATTCTTAGCACACACATTATGGTTGTCTTTTCCACAAATGTGCCCAGGACAAATATTTAAGGCAGCAGGTCCCTTAGAGAATGACCTGCATATACATATATCACAGATATGCATATTTCAGTACAACCATGCAATTAGCATATTTTTTTTTAACTCAGATATTCTGAGTCTCCAAATCCTTCTAGCAGTGCTGCCCACACATCCAAAAGCTGTGCTGTTGTCAACGTGCGGGGGGAAAAATCTTGTTTTTATTTATTTGCAAAAGGAATTTCTTTTGGCTTATTTTCCAAGACAAATGTTTGGAAGATATTTTGACATTTGAACAGCCCTGCAGTGATAGTAATTAAAAAATTAGCAAGTGACTTGAATTTGAAATGCATGCCAATACCATATGTTAAAAGTGAATTAGTGAAACATTTAACACGGAGGTTTAGAGAAAGAAAGCTCTTATGTTGCTTCAATTATGACAGGGTTTATTTAGGGAGAAATCTAAATTGATTATTCAGGAAAACTTTTTCATCTCCCTGGGCCATTGTGGAGCTCCTGGGGTTAGTGGTGTCATGTAGCAGACTAACGAGGGGCCACTAGTAAACTCTGGACATTGAGCTAAAACATCTGGATTTCAGACCCAAACATAATGTTTGCTAGCTGTGTGAGTCTAGGCAAATCATCTCCCCTCTCTAATTTGCGGTTCCTTCATCTGTAAATAAGTAATAACAACATATCCCTACGCGCCCTCCTCCCTCCCTCAATTAGTGTGAAGATAGGGCGGCATTTCAAGTAAAAGAATCAAAAGCAATGCTTGCCACATTAAATGCTGGTTACACTTCACTTTCTTCTTTCTTTTATGAATTTTATAAATTATCAATTTAATTTTAAAAAACCAGTATATACTTTGTGCCAGACACTGTGTAGGGGCCTGAGGATCTAGAACTAATTCCCCAGTGAACAATGGTTTGCCTCTAAGTTTTAAAACTAAAAAAAAAAAAAAAACCTGACAATGAAAACAATTTCTTAAGAAGTATTTATTCTTAAACATTCTGGGTGAGCTCTAGGGCAGGCACATATTTTGCGCATCTGGTCTACCTCCCACACTTGCAATGCTGCAAAGTGAGGATGAACACTGGGAACAATAATCCTAGGGCACCAGACAACCCCTCTTGTACATGTGAAGGGTTGCATGTGCACGTGTGTGTTTTAGGAAGATTTTTCAATAAGGGACTCGGAAGAAAAAAGATTTGTCAAAACTCTCAATTAAGAAGTATTAGGAATCAGAGTACCACCTGACCCCAAGCATCTAATTAACAAGTTTGTGCTTTGCTTGACTGGTTAATTCCTGAGGGAATAACATGGGCGCTGTGGATAGGAATGAGTATTTGTATTCCCAGGTCATAAGCAAATGTGAAACATGGTGGGAAACCCACCTGGACGTAGGCACCAGTCATCATATTATAAAGGTTGTTCACTTGTGTGGAAAACAACTGAAGGATTCTCTCCAACCAAAGGCTGATCAGTACTACCCTGATTCTCCTATAACTCAGACATATCACGACAGAGCAGGGGAGTGTCCTCCTGCCATAATGTAGACAAATTTCCTGGGCAAAATGTCACAGTGGAACTGTATTAACTAATTCTCTTCAAATTATTTCTCAACTATAAAAGGAACTGGACTCAGAGAGAAATAATTTACATTTACCCTCATTTTTCTCAGGGCTCCCAAAGCTTCAGAGAAACGACTCACCAGTAGAAAATATTTATGGACATACTTACCTGAGCCTGCATAGAAGGTTCTTGATTAGGCTTTTTATACCTGCTGGAGGGGATGGATTGCTGGAAATGTGTAGACGTGGAGTTCTTTATCATTAAAGTTTCTTTGGGCAACACACTTCACTCATCATTTCAGGAGCCAAGCCAGACTCAGAAAGAGCACAATGAAATGAGCTTATGAAAATCAAGTTTTCTCATTCCCCATTCATCTCAGTACATTAGCAGCACTGGGTCCAGATTTGACCTTGGATGGTTTACTCTGGACGATTCTGGCTGTAATGTATGAATCAGGTAGAACTCATGGCTTGATTTTCACTTTCATCAGCTAGAGCTTGGCTTTGCAGAAGTAAGGACAGTAAAGAAACTGATGAGAATAAAATGACCACTGGGGTGCTGAAGGACAGCACTTCAGAGATTTCCAAATGCTTTTGGTTTTCTTTCATTTGTTTTTCTGTATTTTCTTTCAAATGGGAGCATACGCGTATTAATTTTTAAACATTTTGTTTTCTCGACAGGTAATTAGAACTTAAAATGTGTTGTCTGGTCACTTTATTATAATCTGCTCTGCAGGGCAAAAAGGAAAGTCCTCCTGGCATCAGCAGGTCTTCATTAGCACATAAGCAAAGCATTCACCTTTATATCTAGCGTGTGAATACGCGACTTCATCGTCTTCTAGTGGTGAGTCTCCAGATCCTACAATAAAAAAGAACAGAAACTGCAGCAAGAAAAGCCACATGATATGGACGAATATTTTTGAAGCATTGCTTTGGCAGAGTCCATGCAAGAGGGGCTATTAGAACGCAGAGCCAAGAGTAAAAGCTTTTTGTGGCCATTCATGAAGGGACAGGGGACCTCTCAGAGTGAATCTGGCCAGGCTGAGATTGCCAGAGCCAATCAAGAGGAGCCTTAAACGGTTTTGGAATGACCGCCTGCCAGCTGAAATTCTGGACTCAGGATTGAGAGAAAGAAAGTCAACTTCACTCTGAGAAGAGACCAATGGATACGCATCTCAAGCCAGGGGAGACGCAGTAAAATGTGTGTGACTCAGACACGGCCCAGAGTTTCTCCAGCAATCAAAGCCAACCTAGTAGAACTGGGTGTTTATGGTACCCGAAAATCAGTCCATCTTGTGGAATGAACTGGGGTGGAGGATAAGGAGGCAAATCAAATGTCTTATCTTAGTGACAAAAGAAATAGACAGCTGCCTTGGTGTATTTGTAGGAAATGAGGGCTGAAATTGATGATCTGGCTGTTTATTCAAAACCTCTCACCAAGGCATGGCTAAAGTCAAATTTCTTGATGAGGCTTGCTACCCTTGAAAACCACAACCTCACAGAGAAAGTCTGTGTTTAATTTTAAAATTTAAACTCATTTGGAAGTTGGAACTGAACCAGTTTTAAAATGTTAAATATTGAATTCCAGTAAATGGTAGATGCTTAATCTGGAAAGCAGCACCAGGCCCCAAACTTCAAAGCAATAATCTTAAATTTAGAGATCTTTCCCCCTAGATTTCCTAGTCTGATCACTGAGTACTGAGTTAATACCATCTTGATCACACATTTACCATTTGCAGCAGGGACTGCAACCATCACAATAAGAACATCCTCTTTTATGAAGTTATTTGAATTTCCATATGGATAAGTGAATTGAGCAATGGTCCTGCTCTACTTATATCCTGGATGAGAGATGGTGAGTGTGGAAATTGAAAGTGGGGAGGTGACGAAGGCCAGATCATGTCCATTTGGAAAGGACCCTCCCAACCAGAGAAGCCCAGTCCTGTGCTCTCCTCTGTTCCAGGTTTCTTTACCTGGTCTCTGGCCACCCAGACAGGTACAAACGTAAATAAACTGTTCCTTATTCCATATCAAAAACCAAACATGAAACCCTTCAGGAAAGCAATCTAGCAACATGAATCAAAAGCCTGTGTTCAAACCCCTTGATCCAGTGATTCCACTTCTGGGAATCTATCCAAAAGAAATAATATTAAATACAGAAAAAGAATTTACACACAGAGACTTGCTTGCAGCATCATTTAAAATAGCAAAAGACTGACCAAACAGTCAATATTATGGTTAAACAAACCATAGTACATTCATTGGATATAATACAATGTAGCCATTAAAATGTTTATAGAAGGTTAAATAGCAGAGAAAAAGCTTATAACATTAAGTGAAAAACGTGATATGACAAAATTATATAGTGTGATTTATAGCAATATAAAAAATTCAAAATAAACAATGCACAGAAAAGAGTCTATGATCATTGGATGCTCTTCTTCTCTTCTAAATGTTCTATTATAAACATGTATTACTTTTATAATGGAAAATAAGTGTTATGCACATAACACAAAGAAATTTAGTTTTCAAAATATGTTCTGAACGTACTAGAAATGTTTAAGAACTTACTGTCCCTCCCTTCCTACCCTGCCCCCTTTCTCCCTATAGTCAGAGTTGAACTGGAATTCCTCCAAGAACTGCTGACTTCTCTAACTCCATATGGCACATTTCTAAGCGTTGAGAGATCTGTCTTATATTAAGAGCACTTCCCTCTTTCCCAAGGCATCCTGGCCTCCATATACTCTATCTAGGCAGTAAGAGGCTTTGGACTGATTCTTGGCTCTAAGCAAAGAAGACAACTGTCACACGTTGGGCTCTCTGGGAAGTACCTTCCGAGATGGAGTTCAGTGCTCGGGATGTTTATTAGGGATCAGCACCTGTGAAAGGGATAAGAAGGAAGCATGTTTGGACAGAGGGAGAAGTCAAGCTATAAGGTCAGCCCAATGACAGCTTCTGATGTTGAGCTAAAATGGCTGGACCTTTATATCCCTACCTCAAGCAGCCATTGGATACGGCCCACCTTGAGAAGGACATGAACTTTGGTGAAGCACTCCCAACAGCTGAGCAGGGACTGAGAGCTAATGCATGTCTGAGAATAGCATCACCTCTAGCTGAGACAACCAGTCCTTCCTTGAAGGCACCTCTGATCAGTGCACGTCCATGACCATCACAAAAACACTGGCTGACAATTAACTGGAGATGTGTTAACTCAAAGAGGTCGGGACCCTCCATAGAGATGAAAGGGACTGAGACTCACTGGAGAGACAGGTGCACCTGGGGTGCACAGCCCCACTTTACCAGTACATCAGCATTCTAAGACAGATGCATCACGTATTGTTTAGTATAGCGAAAAATTAAACATCTAACAATAGGGGCATGAGCAAACAAATTATGTGATCTCAGCAAGCTATTTTATAGCCACTAATCAAGTTTGGAAAATATAGCATGAAATACAGCTAAGCAGAAAAGCAGATACTGCAAACTATATACATGATATATACACGATGAAACTGAATACATATAATATAATATATATATGATATTGACACATACATATATCAATTTTGGAATGTGATAAAGTGGGATTACTAATTGGGGGGAAAAGATCAATAAATATGCTGGGATTAATTGGCTATATATATAAACGAAAAAAACTAAGTTAGAATCCTATCTTAAACCATACCAAAAAAAAAAAATCATTTCCTGACAGTTTATAGACCTAAATTTGAAAGCCAATAATTGGAGGAAAATGAAGAATATCTGCATGATCATAAGGTAGGGAAAGATTATCAAGTAAGATTTACAAACCATAACCCATAAAGAAAACCATTGCTACACTTCACTACACAAAAATGTAAAACCCCCACACAATAAAAGACACATAAAGTTTAAAGACAAGACCCAGACTGGGAAAAAATATTTGGAATGTATATAATGCAGAATTATTATCCAGGATATGTAAAGAAGATAGTCCAACAAGAAAAAAAAAGGCACATGTGAATAGAACTTTTATAGAAAAAATGACCTGAATTTAAAGCAAATGCCACAAAATGTTAACATGAAAGAAACTTCAACCTCACTGGTAACCAGGATAATATATATCAAGATACCAATTCATTCTTGTGAGATTGGCAAAAATTTAACTGAAGGATGTTATGAAACAGGAACTCTCAGGTTCTATTGGTAGACGTACAATTGTGTAACTAAGTTGGAGAGAAAATTTTGCACTACATTTGAAACTACCCTTCAGATCAGCCCTTCTGTTTCTAGACATATGCCTCAGGAATTCCAGCATAGGGAAGGAGTAGCCATGTGCTAGAATATTCCCTGCAGCATTGCCATTAGTAAAAACAAATGCATAAAACCATTCCTAGGAATAAATGGTGGTGTACTCATATGACAAGAAGCTGTAAAAGTTAAAATGAGTGAACTTGATCTACACGAAACAATTTAAAATCTCAAACACACAACATATAGTGAATAAAAGCAAGTTGCGGGACTTCCCTGGTGGTGCAGTGGTTAAGAATTCGCCTGCAAATGCAGGGGACATGGTTTCCATCCCTGGTCTGGGAAGATCCCACAAGCCGAGGAACAACTAAGCCCGTGCACCACAACTACTGAGCCTGCGTGCCGCAACTACTGAAGCCCGCACACCTAGGGCCTGTGCTCGGCAACAGAAGTTACTGCAATGAGAAGCCCAAGCACCGCAAGGAGTAGCCCCCGCTCAGTGCAACTAGAGAAAGCCTGCGTGCAGCAATGAAGTTGCATAATAGTGTGAGATTAAGTATATAAAATTTTTAAATGCAGAATATAATACTATATGTTTTCTATAGCTATGCAGTAAACTTACAATGGGTTGGAAAGATATACATCAACTTTACATTAATGGCTTCCTCTGGGCAGGGAGGAAGGGGAAGGAACTCAGAAATGCATACCCCGGGGCCATTGATATCTTAGTTCTTATAAAAGATCTGAAGCAAATGTGTAAGAATGTTACTATCCATTGAATCTAGATGGTGAATACCTTTCTTATATTTGAAATACTTTGTTATTTTGAAAAGGGAAGAGAGGAAGAGAGAAAAGGGGGGAGAAAAGAAAGAAGTGGGGAAGGTGGCTGGAAGAATACACCATAAACTTCCAGGTTGCAGCAGTAGAGTTAATGGATGAAAATTTCCCCTTTTCTATCTTTTCAAGTTTTCTTCATTGAGCATATCATTATTAAAAGTTTTTGAAAAAATGCATTGAATAATTGTTAAAAACAAAAAATGGTGGGCTGTGGTATCCAATATGTATGATTCATTTCATACTATTACAAGTCCTCACATCCCAAAACCTTGTTACATATCTAAAAGCACTACTACGCAAACAAGTTCAGGGCCAACTGAAACTGGATTTCTGTACTCTGGGTTCTGAGTTTTCTCCATTTGCCTTTACCTGCACACATAACTCCTACAGTGAGCCTTGATCCTGCTCGTTGCCTCCAGGGGTGTCAGGGATAAACCACATGCATTGTTAAACCACAAATTCAACTCAAGACCACAAGCTCAACTCTGGTGTCACTTGAAAAGTGCTAAACGTTTGCCTAAAGAGAGGAACCCTCCAGGTTATACCATGAGACAAGTCTTTATAAAGAACCAAAAGGAGATATAAAGATGGTCGCATCCCTACTCGAAGGCAGCAGCCTCCCTGGCAGAGTAAAGCAGCTCTTCTGTTCATTTGTTTCTTTGGCTAGCTCACTGAAACCCAAAACCAGGCATTCTCACTACTGCTTTTACTTAAATTAGAGCCTGCTAGGCAGACATTTCAGATGATCTCAATTCAGAATCCTGATGGAGGTTACCTTGATTAGCAACTTGATTAGTAGCTTATAGTAGCACTTATATTGGTCTATCTACCTCCACTTAGATCACAATCCATGTATTAACTCTCTCTGCCTATCTTGAACCGTGATGACTCTAAGTCAGAAATTCCCCTTTGCCAATGATTGTTCCAGGGGTAGGCATGAAACCCAGTATTGGCCAATGACAAGGAAAAATATGTCTGCTTTGGGGGAAGAGGGCTTATGGAAAAGACTTTCTCCCCGATAAGAGAGAGAAGTGCACAAGAGATTCTTTTGCCCTCTATTCTCCCTTCCCACTTTGGAAGCTATTGTGTAAGGATAAATGCCTGAAGCTATAGCAGCCCTTTTGCAACCATGAGGTAAGATATCTCAGGACTAAAGGTTTTCAACTGAGGATGGTAGAGTGGAAGGATTAAAAGAACTTGGGGTCTGTGATGACTTTATTGGGCTACTATATCAACCCTAGACACCTTACCTTCATACTTCTTGCTAGGTCAATAATAAACGTCCTTTCAATTTAAGCCACTGTGAACAGCATCATTTGTTATTTGCAGCTGAATGCCTTCAAACTGATTCGCAAATGAACAGGAAATTTACTACCTACTATTGATAGGAGATAAGAGAAAACAAAATCAATGGATATTAGCTATCCCTTCCCCCAAATTCCCAGTTTATATTCAGCCTAAACTCTTATATCAACTTCTATAAAAATGATGAGTAGTCTACAAAATGGACATCCCGAAGGATACAAGATCAAAGACAACTAACTTACGTTCAGCAGATTTTACTTGCTAAAGCTTACTAAAGCAGCAAAGGAAATTCACACATATTAGAGAAAGATTTTCCACAGGGTTAAAATAGAAAGAAAGGAACAAAAAGAGAGAGGTTGGCGGGGAAGGAGAGAGGGAGCTTTCCTCACAAACACTTCTTTATTTACAAAAGGCCATCCCTTTAGGATTCTGGTTAATTGAGGTTTTATTATGACAACCATTAATCAGTCCTCATGTGGTTCAGATTACCACTCTTTGGAAAGAATGCTTCAGTGCTTCTTCCACACAAATACAAATTTTACATTGGCTCAGAAATCAGAAACTCAGTGCCATGTAGGATTCTGTCCCTCAGCCATACCTGGAGCCAATTCCATTTATAATTCTGCTCTCCTTGCAGAAACTTCATCTAAATCAACAGATTTGCAAAGAAATAGTCACTCTTTTTTTCCCAAAGTTCAAAGAAGGGTCTTCCTGGCCTACTGAATCCCACCCTTTCATCCTGTATGTTCGGGTAGTTAATATCATTGAGGCAACAAACTCACTCTTAAGAAATATCTATTATATGTATTAGAATTATACCAGAAAAAGTTAGATTTAGAAGGCTAGAGTGCTCCTTTCATCACCCTAAAAGTTTTTTTCATTGTGAGGGTGGGGTTAGAGGGAGCATTTGAGACTAATGGAACACATAGCCAATTTGCTAAACTATATTCCTGTATTGACTGTGATACATGATGCAAGTTGACAGAGTTGCTGGTTCTGGGTTAAAGTTTTAGCTCAAAGGGTTGGGTTTATTTTTTAACTATTTTCAAGATAGCTATATATTCTTAACATTTTGTCAGAAATTTTTGTTTTTCCCCTTTCACCATCCTTATTCTAAATATAATTTTATTACTATCAGAAGTCATCATATTTAATAGTAAACTGCATCATCAATTTTATACTGAAAATCAATGGGAAAATAAAACTAACTTTGCAGTAAAGATTCTTAACCTGAGTCCCTCGCCTCCTAGAGGATCAATGGAAGGGCTTTGGAGAAGTCCATGAATCCCTTGTAATTGGACATGCTTTTTGGTACATGAATATACTTTCCTGGGGAAAATTTTGCTAACTTTTAGTAGATTTTAATAAGGGTCTGTGATCCAAAATATTATTAAGGATCATAGTTTTACAGCATTCTTCATTATGAAGCATGTTAGAGTACTAACCAAAGAAGTATGTAGTATCTCCATGATATTTGAATCTTTTTAGTATAGGAGAGGAAAGACAAATATATTTAAAACAAGGATAAATGTTTATTAGATCTTATTGTTTTCTTCTCTAGATTATTGGTATCCACTGGAACTTTCTGCAATGATGGACATGTTCTATATCTATGCTGTACAATAGTGTAGCCACTAGCCACATGTGATCGTTAAGCACTTGAAATATGGCTAGTACAACTGGGGAATACATTGTTTATTTCATTTGACTTTAATTAATTTAACTTTATATAGCCATGTGGCTAGTGGCTACCATACTAGACAGCATAGGTCCAGACTTAATTTAAAAATATATACTCTGTGGAGATAAATTACGTCTCTAAACTGCTCAGTGGTGAGAACCAGGTCTAATTTGCTTGTATCCCTAGCATATGATTCAGAATTGGTAGTTGACAAACGTTGGAAGAAAAGAGAAAAATCTGCCTCATGTTTCTTATGACACATAAATCACGTGTTATTATGCTTGTATGTCTGGAATGGTTCTATCCCCCTCAGTAGAGCTTCAGGATATAAATGTGAATGGTGACAATACTGGAGCTTTGGATGTTTAGAAAAAGGTATTTTGCACTATTGGAAGCATAGGGTATTAATTTATGGGAACCAAATGATTTAGTGCTAGCAAATGATTTGCCAAAGGGGTTACACTGCAACTGTAGTAAAGTCAAAAGGACATTTGGATGGCTTCTGAACAAAGATCAAATCCAGGGCACTGCCAGGAAAACACAGTCTACAGATAAAGCCAAGGATATGACTGTCAACTCCTTTATTAAGTCAAGGTGGTGCTTCAGAGTACTTTCAGTCATACAAGAGGCCTTTCAGAGAGTAAAGATGTGTCTCACAGATCCTCTCAATCAAACAACAGAGAAGAGTTTATGTCTATGAGATTTGTCAATGTGGCTTTTGTCTAATGGAGTGAACTCCAAGAAGGCTCAAAGGAGACACACAAAGTTCCTAAATAAGCATATATTCAGAAATATTACCAACATGACTGAGGGGGACAGAGACATTATAAAATGAGCAGAGCCCTTTAAACTCCCAGAATTCTACTGTCAGGAAACAGGCTCAGAGACCTGCTTAGCTGTAAATAGGTGTTACGTTTCATGGAAAAGGAATGACTGCTCAGAGGATGGAATCGAGAGCCCAGAGAGTAGAATGGAGAAGCATAAAGAATTCTTTCCAGACCGTGAGGCCTGAAGAAAGAACTACCAAAACTAGATTTCAGGATTTCTGCAGAACAGTGACTCCTTCATGCCTCCTATTTAACCCCATTTTTAGCAGGAATCACTATAGCAGTTATATTACGGCAATTCAACCATTGTAGGTTGGGTACATGGGGAGCAGATAATTTACCTCTTTGGATTTACAGGTCTCTGGATAGAAAAGAACAGTATTCAAGTGGTTACAGTTAAGGAAGTACATCTAAGGAGACTCATCCCCACCTGGACCTGATTTAGATGATGAGATTCTGGATTTTGAGATGATGCTACAATGGGATAAGAATTTTATGGACCTTGGGAGGGGGTGAGTGTATTTTGCATGTGGGAAGGACATGGATCATTGAGTGCTAGAGGGTAGACTGTGATATGCAGCCTCCAAGATGGCCCACAGTGATCCCTTTCTCCTGGAATTCATACCTTAGTATAACTCCCCCTTTGAATGTGGAATGAACTTATTGATTTTGCTTCTAATGAAAAGATATAAAAGGGATGTCATATCTCTTCTGAGGTTGACATTTAAAGACTGTGATTTTCCAAAAATAGAAAGGAAGATCAATGGAACAGAATAGAGAACTCAGAGGTAAGCCCAAGCATATATGGGCACCTTATCTTTGACAAAGGAGGCAAGAATATACAATGGAAAAAAGACAGCCTCTTCAATAAGTGGTGCTGGGAACATTGGACAGCTACATGTAAAAGAATGAAATTAGAACACTTCCTAACACCATACACAAAAATAAAGTCAAAATGGATTAAAGACCTAAATGTAAGGCCAGACACTATAAAACTCCGAGAGGAAAACATAGGCAGAACACTCTAGGACATACATCAAAGCAAGATCCTTTGTGACCCACCTCCTAGAATAATGGAAATAAAATCAAGAATAAATAAATGGGACCTAACAAAACTTAAAAGCTTTTGCACAGCAAAAGAAACCATAAACAAGACAAGAAGGCAACCCTCAGAATGGGAGAAAATACTTGCCAATGAAGCAACGGACAAAGGATTAATCTCCAAAATATACAAGCAGTTCACGCAGCTTAATAGCAAAAAAGCAAATAACCCAATCCACACATGGGCAGAAGACCTAAATAGACATTTCTCCAAAGAAGACATACAGATGGCCAACAAACACATGAAAAGATGCTCAACATCACTCATCATCAGAGAAATGCAAGTCAAAGCCACAATGAGGTATCACCTCACATTGGTCAGAATGGCCATCATCAAGAAATCTAGAAAAAATAAATGTTGGAGAGGGTGTGGAGAAAAGGGAATTCTCTTGCACTGTTGGTGGGAATGTAAGTTGGTACAGCCACTATGGATAACAGTTTGGAGGTTCCTTAAAAAACTAAAAATAGAACTACCATATGACCCAGTAATCCCACTACTGGGCATATACCCAGAGAAAACCATAATCCCAAAAGAAACATGTACCATAATGTTTATTGCAGCACTATTTACAATAGCCAGGACATGGAAGCAACCGAAATGCCCATCAACAAATGAATGGATAAAGAAGATGTGGCATATATATACAATGGAATATTATTCAGCTATAAAAAGGAATGAAATGGAGCTATATGTCATGAGGTGGATAGACCTAGAGTCTGTCATACAGAGTGAAGTAAGCCAGAAAGAGAAAAACAAATACTGTATGCTAACTCATATATATGGAATCTAAAAAAAAGTAAAATGGTACTGATGAACCCAGTGACAAGACAAGAATAAAGATGCAGATGCAGAGAATGGGCTGGAGGACACGAGGTTGGAGGGGCGGGGGGTGAAGGGGAAGCTGGGACGAAGTGAGAGAGTAGCATAGACATATATATGCTACCAACTGTAAAATAGCCAGTGGGAAGTTGCTGTATAACAAAGGGAGATCAACTCGATGATGGATGATGCCATAGAGGGCCAGGATGGGGAGGGTGGGGGGGAGTCGAGGGAGGGAGGGAATGTGGGGATATGTGTATAAATACAGCTGATTGACTTTGGTGTACCTCAAAAACTGGTACAGTTTTGTAAAGCAATTATATTCCAATAAAGAGCTTAAAAAAAAAAAAAAAGACTGTGGTTTCCATCTTGGACATTCTCTGTCTTTCTTGGATCACTCATCCTGGGGCACACCAGCTGCCAAGTCATGATGGAGTCCTATATGGAGAAGCCCATGCGGTGAGGAACCAAAGCCTGCCAATAATCATGTGAATAAGGCTGAAAGAAGATCTACACACACACATATACACACACACGTTGAGCCTTCAGATGAAACCTCAGGCCAAGGCAACAACTTGATTGCAACCTCATGAGAAACCTTGAGCCAGCTAAGCCATGACCAGATTGTAATGTACACAAATTCTGATAAAAGAAGCAGTATTTGTTTTAAAAACAAAAAAGGGGGTGTGGGTGGGAGTACAACCCTGCAGGATTTATGTTCCTGAGCACCTTGTGGTGTTAGATTTTACCTGAGACCCTATCCTTGCTCAGGTCTTTTCCCCTTCCCCTCTTCACTTATAGCTTTTCCCTGAGAGCAGGCCCCCTGCAAGTCACAGGCTCTGCTTCTAGGAAACCAAGGTAAGACAGCAATGGGATCTCCCTAAAACTCAAATACCCCAATTGGCCATGCCTCAGAGGGTTGCCATAAAGGTTGAATGGCATCAGTATATGTTTCTAAAATACTATATGAAAATAATTATTATTCTTGGTTTGTTTTACAAAATTCTCATCTGATGGTTCCTTATCACATTTTCTATTTAATTTAGTATGTATATATTTTAGGCTTCTACTACCTTGAGTTGCTATGCATATAAACGAGCTTCTGGTAAAAATATTAAAATAAGACAAACATATCTGGGCTGATATGTTTTTCAAGAATTTTTTAAAGCATAAAGCATAGTCAGGAATTTTAGTGCCACCAAAGTTTTCTCTGTGTGTTTTTAAATTCCTCTGTCTAAGCCATCTTGCACGATTTATGATTTAGGAAAAATATATATATATATATTCAATTTAATAACCACCAGGAAAATCTACATACTCAATCCTCTCTAGTAAAATAAACTGTTGTCAAGTTCAGTCTATGAATTCATGTGATCAGGTGATAAAATCTGCTTTAGGAAAAAGTGACTTTCAGTCTCAAGATATTACACAGTTTATCCTTTGAGGCAGGAAAACCCCTGTGGTTCTCTATACATCTTCATGTCCTAAAGATCTTTACAACATGGGAGCCTACAGAAAGTTATTTTACTGCTGTGAAGTATTACTCCCGAGTCTCTCGCATTCTGTGGCTTTTGCTAACACATACAAGTGTTCAAACATTTTGTGAGAGCCTGAGGACGGGTGGACAGAGGGTAGAGTGGCAACCTTTCTCTCCTCTGTGGGTAAATTTGCAAGGGCTTTTTAGCTAGAAAGTCCTAATATACAGGGGACCATTTGGGCTTGAAGAAGCCCAGGTATGAGTCTCACATGCCGGACTGGCAGGCAAGACTTGCTCTATTATGTCTGGGCAGTTTCAAGACAGAGGAGAGAGGTCCAGGCATTGTGTATAAATGTGTGTGTCGGAAGGAGTGGAGCAGAGAAGAAAACTTAGCTTTTCAAGGGCATCACCTTCAACTCCAAGAGGTAGGAGCAAGTACACAGAGGGCCAGACACTGTAAGTGAGACACTCTTCCTTGGAAGCTTTACACCTCTGAATCAGGGGCAGACTAACAGATAAAAGACCAAGGGTAAGAAAAGTGGATGGGGAAGTACACAGAGACAATGCCTGTTTCAAGTGGAATGAGGGGATCCAGAAATATCGATCTAAATAAACCTTTTGCTGATCATGGGGACTAGACTGAAGGCAATGTTTTTTACCAGTAATTTTCTTGGAGGAGAATATTCACCAAAATATTCAGATGGGCCAAGTTTACAGTACATCTCAGACATTTGCTTCACTATATCCTCCTCTTTTCCCCTCCCCATCACCATCCCAAACCCCTTACG
Organism: Hippopotamus amphibius kiboko; assembly: GCF_030028045.1. NCBI lineage: Eukaryota > Metazoa > Chordata > Mammalia > Artiodactyla > Hippopotamidae > Hippopotamus > Hippopotamus amphibius. Next base: position 102,694,997 of record NC_080203.1, on the reverse strand, counting down.
TATACCAACAATCAGAGTAGCGTTTCAAACTTTTGATCCAATTTAATGGGTCATAACCAGTATTTTCATAGTGAAATAGAATTGAAAATGTCAGATATATTTATAAAATATATTAAAGATAAATACTACTTTGTGCAACTTATGTTTCAATTATATAGGTGTACACACACTCGGGTGTCCCCGGTTCGCATGAGACAGTCTGAGTTTGTGTCTGTTGTGCCAGCATTACTATCACTAGCATTCCCTCACACTCAAAAGTGTTCTGATTGGACACTAAATACTATGTTCACCCAAATAATAGCCCACAGTATATATTTCTTCCTATGGGTCTTAGCCAAAATAATAGGAAAACTGGTGATTTAGGATATTTTGAAACACCCATAGGAAATAACAGCCTTGTGTAGTCAATTCTTTGTTTCTTCCCTCCAAATGAAGATATCTGATTATCTGAGAAAGGCTTCTGGGAGCAGTAATGGAAGCCTTTGCTTTGCTCTGATTTGTTCAGGATATGGATATCCTAGCCCATGAAACGGCAAGCAGGGACTAAGCTTCCTCAATCGCCCATGGCCATCCTCTGTGGTAGGATGCAATTGAAAGAGCCCTGGGATTAAGTTCCAGCTACTTCACTAATTGTTTGGTCTTGACTGGGGAAGCCACTTTCCTTTGCTGAGCCTCCATTTGCTCATCTGTAAAAGCGAGTGACAGTAGTGGGGAGAAGAGCTCAGTACATGTTTTCCAATTATGTCCCCTCTGAACATTCCTATAGTCAACCTCTAGTTGGGATGATGGTAGTGGAGCAAATTGACACACCCTCCTCCTTCAACTGGTAATAAACAATGAGCATGGTGCATGACTCAACTTCATCAGATTCTTTCATTTCCATTGCCTCTTTAAGTCCCAGGTCAGTCCTAGGCAATGAGGGAGGTATCATTCAGGGACTAGCATGTATAGGTGGGGAGGGCAGCGACCCTTTGCTACCTTGTTCATGCTCTGCTCTCAGCTCAGAGAATGAAGTGAATATCAATTACAAGGCAAACAAGGACTGAACTGTTCTGACCATAAATCCTGTGCCATTGCACAACTTCTTGTTTCTGTTTTCATGCCTTTATACAACCCAGCTGAAAAGCCCTTCCCCTCCACTCAGCCCCTTTCCTGATTTAAAAGCTATTTTGAAGCCTAGCTCCTCTAGTTGGTCTTTTCTAATCTTCATCTTAAAGTCTATTCACATTCATATGCTCTGTTCCCATTTTTGAATTAGCACTGATCTTACATGGGTTTGGATTTTTCAGAAGTCGTTTCAGATGTGTGTATGTTCTGTTTTCCCAGGTAGACATGAAACTTCTCAGGGACGTTATGTTGATAATATTTCTGCATATATAACTCATTAAGGACTTTGTGGGTCTCCTGTGAATCTTCTTGGAGTTCACTCCATTAGACATGAGCCACACTGACAAATCTCATAGACATAAACTCTTCTCTGCTGTTTGATTGAGAGGATCTGGGAGGCACATCCTTACTCTCTTACAGCCTCAGTGAACAAAGTGCCACTCCACTGAGAGTTCCTCAAAAGGCTTCTTCCCCTCGAGACTTTCGTCTACACACCCCTAATCTGCTGGAGCTGTTCCACCAGCATCAAAGCGAGACATCATCTCCCGGAGTGAAGGCTGTACTTACAGAAATAGATACTATATTTAAGATTCAATAAAGCTGCAACTGGCACGTTGTTCTTGGCAGTAAACCAGTGGTATAATTTACAAAATTCTGGCACATTGTAGCAAAACTGAGAAGAACAGGATTCAGGAAAGAGAGATACTAAGAAAATAAAATTGCAGCAGTGTGTACTGAGGATAGTAGGCGGCAAGCCTTTAATTGCATAGCTGTAGAATGATAAAATGGAGATGAAAGGGAGAGGGACAGACAGACAGACAGAAAGACAGAAAGACTGGAAGGGGGGAGGGAGAGAGAGAGAGAGAGAGAAAGAGAGATGTGGGGGAAGACACTGCCAGAAAACAGCCCTTAAATGAACATTATAGGCTGCAGCCTGTTCAGCTGAAACCTGAGGCTTCATCCTTCTGGAACATTCTCTGGTTCCCTGACAGTGAATGGAACACCAGCACCCAAGGATGAAAACTTGGGCTTCACCTGAAGCCTTTCATGCATGGTTTATTTCTCCAGCTCTGCTGTGCGGGGCAGTAGAATGGTTTCTTTTCTGGGTAGTTTCTCTCCTGGTTTTTGCAAGCACAATTTTCCACCCAGTGTCCTTGAACTGACAGTCACACGCTGGCTGCTGTCAGTTATTATTATCTTCACTGGGAGGCTCAAGCTCTGGGGAAAAAAAGATGGAACTGAACTGATGGCGATTCTGGGTTTCAAAATGATAATGTGCAGGCCTGGTGTAACACCTCTTGGGAATGGCTAAACCCCAAAACACAATGCCTAGGGCTACCCCTTTCTAGGTGTGATGGACATCCACTGTGTTCTTCTGAGGGAAACAGGACCCCTCCTTTTGGAGAACTGTACCATTCCCACACGCTTCTAGTGGAGATGGCTTTATCCTATCCCCTGACCACAGGGACAATCACAGGAATCAAGGTGGGACAATCAGATCCTTCAGAGGATTGTTCTCTGGTGGTAAAATATGGTAAAAGGAAAACATGGTGGGAAAAGAAAGCTACGAGCCCTGTAATAGCCAATGACAAAGGTTAAGTCTCGTGGAGAATGTTGATCCGAGAGAATGAAATCATCACAGAAAAGCAGGGACAAAACAGAGATGGAGAGAAAGAGAGATCTCACAGTATTTGAGCACTTGGTTCCAGTATGCCTTGGGCCCACCAGCATACCCCTGCCCTTACATAAGACAAGATCTCCCTTTTGCCAAAGCTAGTTCAAGATGGGTTTCTGTCACTTGCCATCAAGAAGTCTGACTTAAACAGTAGGCCATCGATTCACATTTGAATGAAATGAATGACCAAAGGAGATGGCACAACACCTGGTTTGGGATAAGAAATCAGTCTCAGAATAGCACAGGGAGATCAGCTCAGTGCTTTGTGGTGACCTAGAGGGGTAGGATGGGAAGGGTGCGAGGGAGGCTCAAAAGGGAGGGGATATATGTATACATATAGCTGATTCACTTTGTTGTACAGCAGAAACTAACACAACATTGTAAAGCAATTATAATCTAATAAAGATGTAAAAAAAAAAAAGAATGTCATCTCCAATTCCTTATTTCAAAACAAGAGCGTAGCTCAGATTTAAAACACCTTAGTGTGCTGCTCGACAAATTTAGCGGGATCAATTTTATACTTTTTAAATTTTTATTGGAGCATAGTTGATTTACAATGTTATGTTAGTTTCAGGTGTACAGCGAAGTGTTATCAGTTATACATTTATATTTATCCACTTTTTTAGGTTCTTTTCCCACATAGGCCATTATAGAGCACTGAGTAGAGTTCCCTGTGGTATACAGTAGGTCCTTATTAATTATCTGTTTTATATATAGTAGTGTGTATATGTCAATCCCACTTTCTCAATTTCTCTCTCCCTCATTACCCCTGGTAGCCATGTTTGTTTTCTACATCTATAACTCTATTTCTGTTTTGTAGATAAGTTCATTTGTACTCTTTTTTTAGATTCTACATATAAGTGATATCATATGATATTTGTCTTTCTCTGTCTGACTCACTTAGTATGACAATCTCTAGGTCCATCCATGTTGCTGCAAATGGCATTATTTCATTCTTTTTTATGGGGGATCAGCTTTATTTTTCATAAAATACATTAGATCAGAATGAGAGAAATCAGTCATTATATATAGTAAAGGTTTATAAAACTTCTGATTCGGTAACATAATTATGTATATCATATATATAATATTTCATTGATTCTAAAAGAGCACTTTTTTACATTTTAATTTCCCTGAACTCACAATGACCTTTATAATTGATGGAATGGCATAATTTAATTGGCATCACTTCTTTCTTTCTTAATAGTACCTAAAATGACGTTGCCTTTGACAACCAATGGAGTCTTAGATTTGATGACATACTGTGTATGTGTGTGTGTGTGTGTGTGTATTCTGGACTGTGATGTAAAATATATTTCTTACTGCTGGTAGCAATAGAAAGAATTTGAGAATAAGTGTATTACACAACTTATCTAGGGATTCCAAATTGATAATCAACTTTGACTTTAAAAGAATTTTTTTAAAAAATTGATAATCAAAGTAATCTTTGCTATACATATCAACTAAGGCATTTATCCACTCTCATATTTACACAATGCCTTAACACAACCAATTATACAAAGGGTTCTCCAAATAGCTTCCTTCTCATTGTGGAAACCTCCTGACCCTCACAGGGGAAACTTCGGATAGCAGAACAGGCAAGTGGGTGTAGTATCCTGGAGCAGTGGGCTTCTAGTGTTACTCAGCAAGTACCTCATGCAGCCCCTTGCCCACAAAGAGGCCCAGAGAAGTACAGGGTGGCTGGTAATGCAGCCAGGATTTCAAGGCACTGATGGCAGGGGAGCCCAAGTGCCTCTCATGTACAGCTGGCAGTGTCCCAAAAGCGCATTTGTAACTCAGTTGCTTGTAACTTGAACTTGGCTTTCCTTTGCAAACCATCTTATAAATGGTGGTCAGATCCCCTGGAGAGTCCATAAGAGCTCTTTTAGGTCATAATGTAGTCAAACCCTAGATGCGCCTGGGGGTGACTCAGTATCCACTAAAAAGGAAGGACATTGTCCTCACTCCAGAGCCTGCTACATTCCACATCTGCTGCTTCCCCCCCCCCCCCCCCCCCGCCAACTCTGGGACACAGTATTCAGGCTCCTCCTATTCCCAGTACAAGCATCCTGCTAGTTGGCAGTCTTGATCTGCTGACCTAGAGTCTATCAAAGAGACTAATATGCACATGGGTATTTATATCTGTGTCCTGGTTTCTCTTATTGAGAGTCCTCTGGTTCAAGAACTGAAAGCTCAGAAATTCCAGATGCAAACACAAATTACCATTTTTATGTCTTGGCTGTTCTCAAGGATGCTGCAACTTGTCAATAGAGGAGCCTGCAGGCATGTTGGCCCCTTCCCAGCCCCTTCCTGGAGAATGGCCTGTAGTGACAAGCTCCCTTTGTTCTTCCTCCAGAACCTCAAGTCATTAGTAAGCCCCAGGGTCAAGGCAAGACTGTTTGGAGGGAGGGGAATGGTGGAGCTGGTCAAGTCGCTGTTTGCAGGGATGAGGCAAAACCATAGGCCAGTAAAGAAGAAAGTATACACCCTGAAGCGAACTTTGCCAAGCCATGTCTTTCTAAGCAATTTTCCAGTACCCTGATGGGCAGATACATGTCCAGGGTAAGAAGGAAACAGCCAAATAAAAGGTAAATGAAGTAGCAGTGATTCCTTCAACCTTTCATCAGAAGCAGCTCTGTGCAGCACCACTTTATTCGCCCTTACTGGCCAAAGTAGACACCAGTGAGTCCCAATGCAGGTGTCTATGGCTTGTAAGGGGGAAGCAGGACCTTCTATTTAGTGGACAGACACTATCCCAGGTGCTACCCTGGGTGATTTCCATAAAGGATTTCATTTAATGCTGGAGAGAGTGTGGAGAAAAGGGAACTCTCCTACACTGTTGGTGGGAATGTAAGTTGGTGCAGCCTTTATGGAAAACAGCTTGCAGATTTCTGAAAAAACTAAAAATAGAGTTGCCATATGATCCAACAATCCTACTGTTGGGCATATATCCAGACAAAACTATAATTCAAAAAGATACATGCACCCCTATGTTCATAGCAGCACTATTCACAGTAGCCAAGATATGGAAATAACCTAAATGTCCATCGACAGATGAATGGATAAAGAAGATGTGGTACAGATATACAATGGAATACAACTCAGACATTAAAAAGGAATAAAATAATGCCATTTGCAGCAACATGGGTGGACCTAGATATTATCATACTAAGTGAAATAAATCAGAAAGAGAAACACAAATATCATATGATATCATTTATATGTGGAATCTAAAATGACACAAATGAACTTACCTATGAAACAGACTCACAGACATAGAGAACAGACTTGTGGTTGCCAGTGGGGGGGTGGGGTGGAGTGGGAGTTTGGGATTAGCAGATACAAACTATTATATATAGAATGGATAAACAATAAGGTACTACTGTATAGCACAAGGAAGTATATTCAACATCCTCTGATAAACCATAATGGAAAAGAATATTAAAAAGAATATATATATATATATATATATATATATATATATAACTGAGTCATTTTGCTGTACACCAGATATTAACGCAACATTGCAAAGCAACTATACTTCAATTTTAAAAAAAAGAAAGAACAAGAAAAAAGAAGGAGAAATTAAAAAAGGATTTTACTTAATCCATGGAGTCACATGGAACCTATCCAAAAAGAAGGAAAAAATCCAGACATATTATTGTGCTCCCTTACAAAAGATGTGATTTGTATTGGTCTTTGGAAGTTTTTCTAAATGTATGGTAGTCATGTCATATTCAAAATCTACACAGCAAAATCAAAGCGGGTGTGGATCTTTTTCATCATTAAAGATGCGCGGGGAACATAAGACATGAGCATTTTTAGATCATGAAAGCTGAAGTCTCCTAGAACTATCGCTCTTCAATGAAATGCTGAGGAAGGAATGGAAAATGAAAAATTAAGGCAAGCAGAAAATGGGAAACATCCTAGGCAATCTTTTCCTCTCCTCCCTTGGTAAACACATGCAAAAATTCTCAAATGTTAGCAAATGACAACTCTTTTACTGTAAAATCTTAAACAAGCGATGGGGTGGCCATCTCCACTGAGAATTTTCTAGTTTGTGAATCTGAGGAGGGGAAGTGGGGGTTAAGGAGGTATGAGTGTCCTTCGACTCACCAAATTACCAGATTGCTCTAGTCCAATTCCATGAAATGCATTTGAAAGTAACTATAGTTTAGAAGGGAAGCAATTTCAAAGTCAAGTAATAGGACTCTATTTCGGACAGTATGGGAGCCATTGTAGCCTGACTGCTGTGCTCACAGAAAAATCAACTAAAAATTCTGGATAAACTTTAAAAATTGGGGGGGGGGATCCACTTTGAGTTTTCAAGAAAGTAACGGATACTCAGAGGCCAAAATGATTGCAAAAGTGGGAACCTGGTCAGGTAAGCAGTTATTGAGGCTCACCCTTCTTTCTGAGGATGAAACTGAGCAGGGCCCTGTGGGGCTCTTGGGCACAAAAGCCTTTCTGTGTCCCTTTCCCTGAGTTTTAAAGGGCAGGTTCGAACAGTTGCTAATCAAGGAAGGGGTGGGATGCAGAGACAAGGGAGGAGAAGCCAAGAAACAATGGTGCAGCTTTGGGGCAGGGTCCTGGTGTGCTCTCAAGGGATATACAAAACAATATCTTTGAGCTCTTCTTCAGAAGTAAAACCCCCAACAAATGGAAGATGTTCCACAGAGAAGGTCACAATTCAATGACCTCAAGAACCACAGATCACAAGACCACCTGACACCAGAAGATCTCTAGATTGAAGGAATGCAGGTCCTGCATGCATGCTGGTCCTTATCAGAAGCCCCGCCCCTTGACTATAAAACTCCTCACAGCCCCTCCCCGTCCCACCCCCAGGGGTGGGAACACACAGTTTTGAAGGCATTAGCCAGCTGTGGCCCCCTTTGCCTGGCAAAGCAATAAAGCTATTCTTTTCTACTTCACTCAAAGTGTCTGTGAGATTCAATTTGGTACCCGTGTATAGAGCTGGAATTTCAGCATCAAGGACAATTGCCAAAACTGAGCTTTGATATCCATGGACTGGTAAAGACTCAGATACAGAAGACAAACTCAGAGGACCACTCAAGATCAGCAGTTTCAAAGGAGACCTCCCACCTCCCCTCACCACCCCTTTTGTGTAGACAAAGCTGATATTCCAAAAGTCTACACACTCAGTGTAAAGAGTGAACTAGAAATAAATCCATCTCATGTACTGGGGCTACAAAGAAAAGTTCTTGTCTTGTACACGGGCACTGAGCAGAGGATGAAAAAACTCTCCCGTGAGAATTCATAGCCACATTATTATGGCTATTATGTTATTACTAAAATCTCAATAATAATGATGAAAACCACAGTGATACCATTTCACACCAAACCAAGTTGGCAAATATTTGGAAATCTGACAAGATCAAGTGCTGATAAGGATGTTAAGCAGTAGAAACACACATTGGTGGTTTAAATGGGTACGATCTCTTTAGTAAATCATTTGGTATTACTGAAGGAAGTCAAAGTTATATATGTACTACGATCCAGGAATTCCACTCCTAAGTATTTATTCTAGAGAAATTCCTGCACATCGTACCAGGGAAATGAACAAGGATCTTCCCAACAGCACTGCTTCTTATAACATATAACCAGCAATAACCCAAATACACATCAAGAAGAGGATGAGTAAACTATGGCATATTTATATGATGGGATTTTATATAGCGCCATGACTAAGCAAACTACAACCACACACAACAATATGAACAAATCTCAAGAATCTAATATTGAGTGAAAAAAGCAAGTTGCAGAAGAATATATTCAGTATGAGTCCATTTGTACACAGGTCAAAACCCTGCAAATATAAAGAATATATTTTAGAGATATAAACATACTCCAAAAATGCTATAAAGAACACCAGAGGAATGATAAACCCAAAGATAGGATATTGGTTACTTCTGAAGAGACAGGAGGGCTAGAATCCAGGAGGAATATAACAAGGACTTCAAGGTAACACTTATGTTCTTTAAAATATATATATATATATATATATATTTATTTATTTATTTGGCTGTGTCGGGTCTTAGCTGCGGCATGCGGATCTTCATTGCCGTGTGCAGGATCTTTAGTTGCGGCATGTGGACTCTTAGTTGTGGCACGTGGGATCTAGTTCCCTGACCAGAGATCGAACCCTGGGCCCCCTGCATTGGGAGCATGGAGTCTTATCCACTGTGCCGCCAGGGAAATCCCCTTATGTTCTTTTTGGGTAATGTTCTTTTTATTAAACTGGCTAGTCAGCACAGAAGTATTTGTGTTTTTTTAATTACTTTAGCCATATTATATATTCTTTTGTTCTACTCAATGTTTAATTTTTTAAAAACATTTTTAAACCAGAGCAATTACAATGTCTTTGATGTAAAAAGTTTGTTCTGTTATATTGGTTTCTCATTTGTTTGCAATTATAAGAACTTGTTTATCCTTGAAGCTCTTAAGAACGATCATTTGGGCCTCGACTAAAAGGTATGCTTTGCCAATGAAATTACAGAATGTTAGATTTGGAAATGCTCTCGTTAAAACAATCTGATGCAGACAGCAGCCTCAAGGACTGATAGCGTCCCAATGAAAACTCAGTTTGGAGACACAGACATCCCAGTCTAGTATCAAGAAGCTCTCAACTCTTATCTCTATGATGGTCTAAAGTTCTTCCTTAAAGTCCACTTAAAATTTTTCTTGCTTTGCTGTGTATGCCAATATCCTACCATTTCCACGAGCAACGCTCAGGAGAAGCTTTCTGTGCGGGTTAGATAAACCTGAGAAAGGGGGGATGACACTATATCAAATTGGACAGAAGAGCCCTCTTGGGGCTCAGGCAACAAAACTGGGTCAAATGGAGGCAGGGCCTAAATCCATAAAGTCACCCAAGCAGACAATGGAACGGCCCATCTCTGCAATGGGAAGACGCAGCTCTGAATCTAGACTGGCCAGGGGAGGAGGACCAGGAAGCACTGATCACCACGGCAAGATGAGAAGGGATCTGAAGTCTGGGAAAGATCAAATTAAATCCAGAAACTATACTTTCCCAAACAGATTAGGAAAAGTTTAAAAGATTGGTAATCTCTAGTGTTGGTCAGAGTATGGGGAAATAGTCTTACATATTGCTTATAAATGAACAATTATGAAGACTCTTTCCAGAAAGCAAACTGGCAATACACATGAAAATCCTTAAAAATACACATGTACCTTGAGGTAGCCACTTCCAGAACTCATCTTAAGGAAACAATCAGGTGAGTGTGCTTAAACAAGGATGTTTTTTGTGATGCTGTTTATGCTAACAAAAAGTTGAAAATACTCCAGTAGTCCTTCAAAAGGGGACTAGCTAAATAAATTGTGATATAGCTATTAAAAACAATGATACAAATAGTAATTGAAATGATACTGGTATGTAGACTAACGCATGGGGGTGCTAATGTCTATAATTTTGAAGTGGGCTTAAAAACTAGATGTATTGAGGGAATTCCCTGGCGGTCCAGCGGTTAGGACTCAGTGCTTTCACTGCCGGGGGCGCAGGTTCGATCCCTGGTCGGGGAACTAAGATCCTGCAAGCCATGCGGCATGGCCAAAAGAAAAGAAAAAAGAAAAGAAAAAAAAAAGCTAGATGTATTGATGGGTGGAGGGATAGATATATATGCAGTGCAGCATATATACTAAATTGTTCATTGTAGAATCTAGTTGGTACCATATGATGGTTCACCATAAAAATGCTTTCAACTTCTCAGTGTATTTGAAATTTCTGTCAACATTTTGTTGACACAATACTAATTACAATGAAAAGATGTCCACCATAAATTTTAAGTTTACAAAAACACCCCAAAATAGATGGATAAATAACATCATTTTAATTGTGTGAATGTGTATGTAGAAGAGCCTAGAAAGATAAACAACAATATTCAAAGTGGTCATCTTCAGGGACTTCCCTGGTGGTCCAGTGGTTAAAACTCCCCACTTCCACTGCAGGGGGGCGCAGGTTCGATCCCTGGTCGGGAGGAACTAAGATCCCACATGCCACGTGGCCAAAAAACAAACAAAAACAAAAACCAAACCAAAAAATATGGTTATCTTTGGGTGGTAGATTAAAGGCAATCTGCTTTTCTTTTTTGTATTTTATGCTTTTCAGTCTCTCGAGATTTATTTCAATGGCTCAGTGTTACTTTTACAATTATTTCATAAAGTTATTTCCAAAAAAAATTAGAGAAAAGAACTAGAGTATCAAGAATGGAAGGCAGGACGGGGGTGAGTTTGGGAGTGGGGCAGAGAGCAGGCAAGCCCAGAGCCCAGACGGGAGGTGTGGACCCTCTGCTGCTGCAGAGGCGGCTCTCAGGACCCCCGCCCTAAACGCAGTCATGCCTCCAACAAATCTGGCAGCTTCTCCATTGCCTGCTATTCCCACAATTATGTGACAGAATTGCTGAATGAGCGACTAGACCAGGGCAACATATTTTCATACAAACGAAGAGTTTTAAAGTGACGAGAATATCTTGATGAATTTGATGCTACTTGAGAAGCTGTAGAAACATGAACAGATTATCAGACTAAACCCAGATATTCTCCACCCTTGCTGCACATCTGTCACCTCTATGCAGGTGAACCATCACCAGCCTAGGAAAAGCCACACATTAGGACGAGGGCCTTGAAACAAGTGGAGTGAGACCCCAGCTGGTGCTTTATCTGAGCTCAAATGTCCGGATCCAGGGAAATTACATCTCAGGGCCTGAAAGAATGTAGTGGACAGACTGGAATTATCCCTCAGAATCACGGAAATATTAAAGAAAACCAAAGAAATGTCAAAGACTAAGGATGGGCAATTTTCAACCAGGTAAAAGATACGGAGTGTGCAAACGATAGATGCGAAAAATTTCAATTCCACCCTACGCTTTATTTTAGAATAAATTCCTAAACAGAAAAATGGGGGGGAGGGGCGGTTTGGTTTTGATTTTCATTTTTTTAATTGAAGTATATTTGATTTACAACATTGTGTTAGTTTCTGGTATACAGCACAGTGATTCAGTTATATTATATATATATATACATATATACACATATATATTTTTTCTTTTTCAGATTTTTTTCCTTTATAAGTTACTACATAATATTGAGTAGTGTTCCCTAATATAGCATATAGTATATAGTATATAGTTTATAGTACGTAGTATACAGTAGGTCCTTGTTGTTTATCTATGCTGTATATAGTAGTGTGTATCTGTTAACTCCAAACTCCTAATTCATCCCTCCCCTTCCCTTTCCTCTTTGGTAATCGTATGTTTGTTTTCTATGTCTGTGGATCTATTTCTGTTTTGTATATAAGTTCATTTGTATCATTTTTTTTAGGTTCCACATATAAGCGATATCATATGATATTTGTCTTTTTCTGTCTGTCTTACTTCACTTAGTATGACAATCTCTAGGTCCATCCACGTTGCTGCAAATGGCATTATTTCGTTCTTTTTTATGGCTGAGTAATATTCCATTGTATATATGCACCACATCTTCTCTATCCACTGCTCTGTTGATGGACACTTAGGTAGCTTCCGTGTCTTGGCTACTGTAAATAGTGCTGCTATGAACACTGGGGTGCATGTATCTTCTTAACTTTTTTTTAAACGGTCATACTTTGAAATCAGCTTTGGTTAGCCTTATTTCCTTCATTTACTCAAGAGAATGTCTCCTCTGATACAGGGCACCTCGTTTGCATCAAGACACATACATGCTCATTTGACATCCCTGTGACTGGATGGTAATATGTTCAGTGGTTGTAAATACCCTAAAGAAATACTGATTTATAAATTGTGTTTGTAAAAGCAGGGACTTTTCAGCTTTTTTGACCACAACCCACAGTAAGAAATAAATGTTATCTTATGAGTCAGTACACGCATACATTCATATGACTGAAAAATAATTTCTGCAGTGAGATGCCCTCTTGTATTTTCTACTCTATCCCATTTAAGTTTTGCAAAAGTGCTGGCCATGATCCACCTCATGGATTTCACAAGCCACAAATGGGTAACACTCAGGAGATGTGCTGTGGGGCTCTGTGTACACTGCGAGGAAAAGAATTAAGAAGAATAGATTTTGTGGATGAAAAATGTCACCTGCCTTATCAGTAAACAAAGGATGTTGCAGCAGCCATGACGCCCTCAGCCACTGCCACCGCCCCCAACGGTGCACCCTGTGGGGACTTAGGACGGAGAAAAGAAGGATACTGGCCCTAGATAGCTGAGGCGTGTATCTAAGGAATGATTTCAATGAGCCCAGACCCTTGCACCTTCCCATACACAGAAAAGCGCTAAATTCAGTAACTTGAGATGTCTCATTTTCCTTCATTAACAGTAATCTTTTGATGTTCCAACTACCTGGTTTTTGTTGCAAAACTCCTATATATCCTGGTTCCTCCTCTTGGGAACAGATCGCCCCTCAGAGCGATCTAACAGGTTGTCTTCCGTGCTTAACTCCTCAAAAGAATCCGCCAAATAAAACATAATTCTTAACTTTTAGGTTGTACCTTTTTTTTTTCAGTCAACAGTTTGGAGAAGATACAGAGCTGCACCGGACAGGATCTTAGTTTTGTGCCCCCCACAACAGGCCCTGAGACAAGGAGGTGGGTAGGCCACTGGGGAGGTGATCCCAGGAAGCCCAGTGCGGAAGTAGTGAAAGTGACAAAGGAGAAAAAGAGAAAAGTCCATGAAGATGCACTAAGGAATAAGCTGCTTCCGGGGGCAACCAGGATGCACTCCCATGGGGGACCCTCTAGGGAAATGCAACCAATGACTCCTGCCCTGCCTTGGCTGAGGGCTGGCCCTGGGAGTGTTAAACCTCCTACCCTTCCAGAACCTCCTGAGCCAGCTCCCACAACACTGGAGAAAGCCTGCAGGCAGAGCCTCTGAGACACAGGGACATCTGAGGCAAAGATCTGTCCCCAAGAGTGGGAACTGTCCACCTGGGCTGCAGGAGGACACAGGGGTGGGCTGAGTGGAGGAGGGGGGGCATTGGCTACAGGTGGGCAAAAAGGACAGATGAAGAAATCATCAGAGGTAGCAGTTGGTTGGACACCTACAAGGAGATTATAAACATGAAATCTTGTATTCCTCTTCCCACTTTAAGCTCTTCATACCCAGTATGGGGGGAACTGACAGACCTGGGAGAGGATGGTCAGCTACTTGCCCAGATTGTGAGCTAGCGGGTGAAGCAGCTTGTAAAACAAAAGAGAAAGTGACAGTGACCAGGAAGAGGACAGACACTAAACCACAGACTAGTTTGTCCTAGATTGAAACAACTGCACTGGGAATAGCATTTAGGCTCATTCTTGGGGCCACTTGAGAATGACACAGACATGCTGGAAGATACTAGAAAGAAGAACCCCAAAAATGACTAATGTGGCTACCTTTCATAGCAAGTAAATAAGTAAAAAAGAAAACAAGGAATAAAGTTTGTTGAATGTTAAGGAAACTTTAGAGTCTGAAGAAAATTAGACTTAAGGGAAATAAAATCCTTGTGTTTTGATTTCTCCTGGATAAAAATAGAGACAAGGAGACTCACTCTGTATAATTCCAAAAGTGAAAACCAGGGACAATGTCTGGAAGTTATCCAGAGGCTGGTTTCAGCCCCATTTGAGGCAGGATTTTCTAAGGCTTCAAGACCATCTTGAGACACCATCAAAACTCACTGAGCCTGAACGTGTTCCCACAAGGCTGGAAGATGCTGGCGGAGCGAGTGAGTTGGGGGTTCCTGCTCTGGGGAGTAGGCTGGAGATCTAAGGCCCTTTCCATGGTTAAGAGTCTATGCTTCTTTCAGTTCAAAGTTTTAAAAAGCCCTAATATTTGGACCTGTTTTGGAATTCAGCAAATAGCCCCTCCCCAACCCCAGTAAAAAAGAGAGAGTCTATGGTTCTGTGAAATTATAATACCAAATAATGTCCCCCACACAGATCCCTGGAACCTATGTCACTGAAGAACAAACTTTGGGGAGGGAGGGACGGGCAGAAAGATGGAGGAAGGGACAAAAGAAGACTCTAAACATGAGAGAGGAATACTAAAAAGGCAGAGGGCTGAACATCTACAAAAGATTGTTCCATTAGCTCTGAGGAGGAGGGATGGATGTATGGCTTTCAATTCACTGTTAGTTGCACACCTGGGCTCCTGTGCCTTCTGCTGCTATAAAAGAAAGGTGGGGAAGGGGGAGAAAGAGAAGCCTCAACAAATAAGCATTTCCTATATCTCAGATTCAATGGAAAAGCAGAGAAACAGGTCTCAGTGCTGTCATTTAGAAAATAAGTTACAGCCTCTCACACATAATATATTGTTGGAGCCTCGGAGCACAGACGTGCCGGGAAACTATAAATCCAGATGTGCCCTGGCTTGTTAGAAGCGTGGACAGCAAATATTAAACAAGCAAGAACCCCGGGGTAGGGGCCAAGATCCCTGCATGATTATCGCTCTGATTTTTGGCTGCAGCAAATGCCTCTTTTTAAGTAGGATTCAGCAGTGCTGATGGTACAGAGATTATACAGGCGCCAGGAAGCAAAAGTACCCTGGAGAGCAGGATAAAAGGGCTTTAAGAGGAAAATGAATTTTTAAGATGGATGAGAGAGGTGACTTGTTGCACAATAAAGGGCATTAGTAGAATATTAAGTTTGGAAGCCCAGGCACAAAATCATGCCCTACGCTACTGGTCTCCTCTTACGCTTTTCCCAACCTGTCCATCACCAGTCATCTCTCTTCTGTAGACTTTTTATAAATGTTTAATTTAAAGAAAAGTGCATAGTTCAATGACTTTTCCCAAACTGAACACACCCAGGTC
Source organism: Hippopotamus amphibius kiboko (assembly GCF_030028045.1). NCBI lineage: Eukaryota > Metazoa > Chordata > Mammalia > Artiodactyla > Hippopotamidae > Hippopotamus > Hippopotamus amphibius. Next base: position 102,679,393 of record NC_080203.1, on the reverse strand, counting down.
AAAGCGCTCCGATCAAGGAAGGGATCATGACCAGAATTACGCCACTGTCCTGGCTTCTGATACCATCACGAGGTGACTTTCTTTCATATACTTAAAAAGTTGGAAAGAGGGACTTCCCTGGCGGTCCAGTGGTTAGGACTCCGCGCTTCCACTGCAGGGGGCACGGGTTTGATCCCTGGCTGGGGAACTAAGAAAGTGCAAGCCACACAGCACAGCCAAAAAAGAAAGTGCGTGCAGAGAGTTGTGAGCATATGAAAAACTCTGTGGTATCTTTGGTTGTGAGTGGATTAAAAATCCAATGTGGTGTCTTCAGAGGTGAGGTTTTACAAACAGCACAGTGCCTTTCTTTTTTTCTAAATTATTTATTTATTTATTTATTTTTATTTTTTTATTTTTTGGCTGCATTAGGTCTTTGTTGCTGCGCGTGGGCTTTCTCTAGTTGTGGTGAGCGGAGGCGACTCTTCGTTGTGGTGTATGGGCCTCTCAGTGCGGTGGCTTCTCTTATTGTGGAGCACAGGCTCTAGGCGCAAGGGCTTCAGTAATTGTGGCACATGGGCTCAGTAGTTGTGGCTTGCAGGCTCTAGCGTACAGGCTCAGTAGTTGTGGCACACGGGCTTAACTGCTCTGCGGCATGTGGGATCTTCCTGGACCAGGGATCGAACCCGTGTCTCGCGCATTGGCAGGCGGATTCTTAACCACTGCGCCACCAGGGAAGCCCCCAGCACAGTGCCTTTCTAGAAACAATGGAGTGGGATGCTAGGAAGCCTCATCCAGCTCTGCTACCACCCAGCTGTATGCCTGTGGCAGCCCCACCACTTCTCAGAGCTTTAGTTTCTTCCTGTTTAAACACGGGGTTTTTGTGTTCTGTTGAAGATTTTCAAATTAACACACAGGCATTGTGTCAGAGGGAAAGACTTCATTTCAGGAGTGTGAGCAAAAGGATACAGATGAGGAGGGAGATAGGACTGATAAATGACAGTTGCCGGAGAAAAGGAGAGACGGTCTCAGATACTAGGGTTGGATGCTCTAGTTGAAAGGAGAATCATGCTATCTTAGACTTCAAGCCTGATTTATATTCCGAAAGTGTTTTTCTAAGCTAATGATGAATTACATGTCAACATTGTTGGTTCACAAGAGAAGATTTCAAAAGATCCTATTAAATTGGGGGATTTGGCTTCTGTGGATGTTTTGAACAGAACTTGAATGTTAACACAATTGTTGTTTTCCAAGCCTCAGCTATCACTGAGGAATTATGCTGCAGTCAATTTCAGATATCTGCTCAAAATAAGGTTGTGTGGCTGGTTCATCTGTGATTAGAAATAGCTTGGGTGGTATGGGAAGCTGAGCTGATCACTATGCTAGGGCCACCTCTTACATGACCTGCACAGAGAAGCCACACACTTCCTCATACTTCACTCTTTTATAGATAAGTGCCTATATTTTCAGTTGTGTTTTAAAGCTGTTTACTGTTTGAGGATACCAATACAAGTGCCCAAAGAAAAGCAATTAATTGAAAAGTTTACCAAAAGCCACAGCTACATGAAAGATGATGTTTTACTAACTCTCCCCCAATTCCACCATTTCCATTTCTCAGACTGAAGGCAGGATTGTTCAATCACTGCTCAGATGAATTATCTAATAAAGCAAAAGAAGGACACATAGCATTTGATGCATAATCATTCTGTATGTTATGTTCCTTTAATTATTAATATATATTTGCTGGCATTACCTCATGAGAAAAAGGCTTTGGATGGAACTGGGTTTGCTTAAAGGAACAAAAGTAACTTATACCTGTGTCCGATACAGATATATGATCCTTTTGCACTTTCAGGGTGACTACATAAGTTTAGTATTCTCCACTTTTTAAATTATGATTCTTTTCTTCTCTCATCCTGTAGATATATCTTTGGAAAGCAGAAAGTGTTTTCCAGTGAAAAGCATTCCAATCATTTCTCTAAATAGTAATTTTTATAAAACCTCATGCAAAAGAATTTTTACCATCTGCAACAAAGCCTAGTCAAAAGTTATTTATCAAGGTCTAATAATCTACTTGGTACCACAGTCAAGAAAATGTAGGAAAGAAAGAAAAGAAATGAGAGAGAAAGCAAAAAGGAAGGAAAGCATCTATTTGACCACCATGAAAAAGATCATGTGACTTTAGAAAAACAAGTTGCAAGATTCTAATTCTGGCTAAGATGGAGTAATCACACTCCACCTCTTCTTTCCTACCAAATGCAACTAAAAAACCTGAACAAAGTGCACTGAAGAGCTATCTAAGGATTCTGAAAGGTAAACATTAGCAGGTAGACTGGAGAAGAAGGCAGAATGTGAAGTACCACTGAATTGGTGGTGACGTTACCCTGGGCTGAACTCAAGTCAGCCCAAATACAGAAGTGGACACTGGATGCAGGGAGAGTTCCAGAAAAATCTCTCTATCTCTGGCTCAAAGAGTGGGAAAGAGGATTCCTTTTCTTTTTTTTAAAGATTTATTTATTTATTTATTTTATTTTTGGCTGTGTTGGGTCTTCGTTGCTGCGCATGAAGTTGTGGCAAGTGGGGGCTACTCTTCATTGTGGTGTGTGGGTTTCTCATTGCAGTGGCTTCTCTTGTTGTGGAGCACAGGCTCTAGGCACGTGGGCTTCAGTATGTGGGCTCAGTAGTTGTGACTCGAGGGCTCTAGAGTGCAGTAGTTGTGGCACATGGGCTTAGTTGCTCCGAGGCATGTGGGATCTTCCCAGTTCAGGGATTGAACCCCTGTCCCCTGCATTGGCAGGTGGATTCTTAACCACTGCACTACCAGGGAAGCCCCGGGAAAGAGGACTCCTAATGCTCAGAGAGAGTGGGGAAAATTCTCCAGTTTTTGTTTGTTTGCTTTCTTTGTTCTCTTGTATCCCAGTAACCAGGTAATCTTGTGGTGGCAATGGGCAGGAGTGAGACAGCAGTGGCAGCTATAGCAATAGCAACATAGGCCTGCAGGCACCTAAGACTCTGGGTAAGGGGAACTTTTCTTATTGGAGAAGCTGTGGCCTCAAGAGGCTGGGGAGGTCACCCATGGCTTTTTGTCCTTTTCTGTCTTCCCCTTGCTTGGTTTATTTTTCTCAAGATTTTTCCTCTATTGTTCAGGGACCTGTAGGGCAAAATCAAAAGGTCTAACATTCAAGGCATCAGAGTTCAAGAAGGAGAGAAGAAAGAGTGCAGTGGGATGCAGCTAAAACAGTGCTTAGAGGGAAATTTATAGCATTGGACACTCATATTAGAAAAAAGGAAATGTCTCAAAACAATAATCTCAGCTCCCACCTTAACAAATTAAAGAACAAAATAAAGCCAAAGGAAGAAGGAAATAATAAAAGTAAAAGCAGAAATCAATGAAACAACACAATAGAGAACACAATAGAGAAAAATCAATCAAACCAAAAGTTGGTCCTTTGAAAATATTAATATAATTGATACAACTCTAGCAAGACTGATAAACAAAAAGAAAGAAATTACCAATATCTGGAATAAAGCAGGGGATATCACTTCAGATACTATGTACAACTCTACGCATAACTTTGACAAGTTAGATGATGTGTACCAATTCTTCAAAAATCACCAACTACCAAGACTCACCTAGGATAAAATCAATAACTTGAATAGTCTCCCAAATATTAAAGAAATTATAGTTAAAATCTCCAGGTCCAGATGATTTCACTGGTGAATTCTACCAAACATTTATAGAAGAAATAATGCCAATTCTACAGAATCTCTTCCAGAAAGTAGAAGAGGAGAAAACATGTCCAAACTCATGTTACATGGCCAGCATTACTCTGATGCCAAAACCAGACAAAGAAATTACAAAAAAATAAAATTACAGGACAATATGTCATCATCATAGATGCAAACATCCCCAATGTAATATTACCAGATAAAACTCAGCAATGCATAAAAAGAATAATATACCGGGACTTCCCCGGTGGCACAGTGGTTAAGAATCCGCCTGCCAATGCAGGGGACACAGGTTCGATCCCTGGGCCGGGAAGATCCCACATGCCATGGAGCAACTAAGCTTGTGTGCCACAACTACTGAGCCTGTACTCTAGAGCCTGCGCATCACAACTACTGAGCCCACACACTGCAACTACTGAAGTCTGAGCACTCTAGGGCCTGAGTACCACAACTACTAAGGCTATGTGCTGCAACTACTGAAACTCATGTGCCTAGAGCCCATGCTTCGCAACAAGAGAAGCCACCACAATGAGAAGCCCGTGCACCGCAACGAAGAGTAGTCCCCACTTGAAGCAACTAGAGAGAAAGCCTGAGTGCAGCAACAAAGACCCAGCACAGCCAAATAAATAAATAAATAAGTGAAATTTTTAAAAATTAAAAAAAAGAATACACCAAGTATTATCAAGGTGTATCAAATAAACCTGTATATATTGTGTCATATATACAGGGACTGCAAAGCTGGCTTAATATTTTAAAAAATTAATCAATCAAGAAATCAATTAATGTAATCTACCACATAAACAGAATAAAGAAGAAAATTCACAAGATCACATAACTGACACAGAAAAAAACATTTGTCAAATTTTAACATCATGACAAAAACTCCCAGGAAGAGAAAAGAACTTCTTCAACCTGATGAAGAAAATCTACAAATAGCCTACAATGAACATTAAACTTCATGGTGAAAAGTTGAGTGCTTTCCCCCTGTGATTGGGAATCATGCAAAGATATCCACTCCCACCACTCTTTTTTTTTTTGCTTTTTTGCAAACTAATACATACATTTGTTCCAATAAATCATTCAAGAAATATTAATTGAGCTTACCATGCCAGCACTGGCGGTGGAGACATGACCACGCAGAGGGGTCTCTGTCTCAGGGAATTTAGGGGTTGGTTGTCTTACTTTCCAAGTTAGACTCCTTGAAAGGCAGGGTCAATATCTTTTTTTTAAGATAATTTTTATTAGTTATCTATTTTATACATATTAGCATATATATGTCAACCCCAATCTCCCAATTCATCCCACCGTGTACCCCCCCCATTTCTCCCCTTGGTGTCCATGTGTTTGTTCTCTACATTTGCGTCTGTATTTCTGCCTTGCAAACCAGTTCATCTGTACCATTTTTCTAGATTCCATATATATGTGTTAATATACGATATTTTTTTTCTCTGAGTTACTTCACTCTATATGACAGTCTCTAGGTCCATCCACATCTCTACAAATGACCCAATTTCGTTCCTTTTTATGGTTGAGTAATATTCCATTGTATATATGTACCACATCTTCTTTATCCATTCCTCTGTCGATGGACAGTTACGTTGCTTCCATGTCCTGGCTACTGTAAATAGTGCTGCAATGAACACTGGGGTGCATGTGTCTTTTTGAATTATGGTTTTCTCTGGGTATATGCCCAGTAGTGGAATTGCTGGGTCATATGGTAATTCTATTTTCAGTTTTTAAGGAATCTCCCTACTGTTCTCCATAGTGGCTATATCAATTTACATTCCCACCAACAGTGTAAGAGGGCTCCCTTTTCTCCATACCCTCTCCAGCATTTATTGTTTGTAGATTTTCTGATGATGCTTATTCTAACCGGTGTGAGGTGATAACCTCATTGTAGTTTTGGTTTGCATTTCTTTAATAATTAGTGATGTTGAGCAGCTTTTTATGTGCCTCTTGGCCATCTGTATGTCTTCTTTGGAGAAATGTCTATTTAGGTCTTCTACCCATTTTTTGATTGGGCTGTTTATTTTTTTGATATTGCGTTGCACAAACAGTTTATATATTTTGGAGATTAATCCTTTGTCTGTTGATTCATTTGCAAATATTTTCTCCCATTCTGAGGGTTGTCTTTTTATCTTATTTATAGTTTTGTTTGCTGTGCAAAAGCTTTTAAGTTTCATCAGGTCCTATTTGTTTATTTTTGTTTTTATTTCCATTATTCTAGGAGGTGGGTCAAAAAAGATCTTGCTGTGATTTATGTCAAAGAGTGTTCTTCCTATGTTTTCCTCTAAGAGTTTTATAGTGTCCAGTCTTACATTTAGGTCTTTAATCCATTTTGAGTTTATTTTTGTGTATGGTGTTAGGGAATGTTCTAATTTCAATCTTTTATATGTAGTTGTCCAGTTTTCCCAGCGCCACTTATTGAAGAGACTGTCTTTTCTCCATTGTATATCCTTGCCTTTGTCATAGATTAGTTGATCATAGGTGTGTGGGTTTATCTATGGGTTTTCTATCCTGTTCCATTGACCTACATTTCTGTGTTTGTGCCAGTACCATATTGTCTTGATTACTGTAGATTTGCAGCATAGTCTGAAGTCAGGGAGTCTGATTCCTCCAGCTCCATTTTTTTTGTTTTTTTGTTTGTTTTGTTTGTCTATTTTTCTCAAGATTACTTTGGCTATTCGGGGTCTTTTTTGTCTCCATACAAATTTTAATATTTTTTGTTCTAGTTCTGTAAAAAATGCCTTTGGTAATTTTATAGGGATTGCATTGAATCTGTAGATTGCTTTGGATACTATAGTCATTTTCACAATATTAATTCTCCCAATCCAAGAACATGGTATATCTCTCCATCTGTTTGTGTCATCTTTGATTTCTTTCATCAGTATTTTATAGTTTTCTGAATACAGGTCTTTTACCTCCTTAGGTAGGTTTTTCCTAGGTATTTTATTCTTTTTGTTGCAATGGTGAATGGGATTGTTTCCTTAATTTCTCTTTCTGATCTTTCATTGTTAGTGTACAGGAATGCAAGACATTTCTGTGCATTAATTTTGTATCCTGCAACTTTACCAAATTCATTGATTAGCTCTAGTAGTTTTCTGTCCCACTACTCTTATTCAACATTATACTGGTTGTCCTAGCCATTGCAATAAGACAAGGAAGGGAAGGGAAGGGAGGGAGGGATGAAGGAAGGACACGAGGGAGGGAGGGAGGAAGGGAGGGAGAGAGAGAAAGAAAGAAAAAGAGAGAGAGAGAGAGAGATGCAGATTGGAAAGGAAGAAATAAACCTGTCCCTACTCACAGGTGGCGTGATTATTTATATAGAAAATCCTAAAGAATCTATGAAATAACTCCTGAGGTTAGCAAGGTTGCAGGATACAAAGTCAAATCACAAAAATCACTTGTATTTCTATATGCTAACAAAGAATAGTTAGAAAATTAATTAAAAAAATACCATTTCCAATAGCTCCAGAAAACTAAGTACTTAAGTATAGTCGACCCTTAAACAACACGAGTTTGAACTGTGTGGGTCCACTTATGCAGATTTTTTTCAATAAATATATGGTCAGCCCTCTACAACTGTAGGTTCTGCATTGGCCGATTCAACCAACTCCGTATCGTGTACTATGTTTCTGATCCGTGGTTGGTTGAATCCATGGATACAGATTCCATGGATATGAAGGGCCTCCTATGGGACCTGAGCATCCATGGATTTTGGTATTGGCAGCAGGTCCTGTAAATTGATCCCTTGCAGATACCAAGGAACGATTGTATAAATCTAAAAAAACATGTACCAGATATGTATGCAGAAAACCTCAAAATGCTGATGAAAGAAATAAAAAATGATTTATATGAATGGAGAGATAACTGTGTTGGTGGATTAGAAGATCCAAGATAGTAAGGATGTCAATTCTCCCCAAAATGATGAATAGATTTAACATAATTCTGATCAGAATCCCAGTAGGCTTTTTGGGTAGATGTAGACAAGCTTATTCTACAGTTTACATGAAATGTATAACCAAAACAATTTTGAAAAAGAATAAAGCTGAAAGAAGCATACTACCCAATTTTAAGACTATTTACAAAGCTACAGTAATCAAAATAACGTGGTATTATTGAAGAAATAGGCATACAGATCAATGGGCCAGAATAAAGAACAAAGAAACAGATCAGAAAAAAGTTGCCAATTAATTTTTTTTCTTTTTTTTAAGTATTTTTTTAAACATATAATAAACTGCATATTTTTAGAGTGTACAATTTGGTATCCCAATATCCCAATTCAGATCAGCAAAAACCTGCCGATTAATTTTTGAAAAAGGTACAAAGGAAATTCAATGGAGTTTATAATATGTCAAGTATACCTTAACAAAGCTGTTTTTTTTTAACCTGTGTAGGGATTTCCCTGGCGGTCCACTGGCTAAGACTCTACGCTCCCAATGTAGGGGGCCCAGGTTTGATCCCTGGTCAGGGAACTAGATCTCACACGCCACAACTAAGAGCCCACATGCTGTAACTAAAATATCCCGCACACTGCAACGAAGATCCCGAGTGCCCAACTAAGACCCGGCACAGCCAAATAAATAAATAAATATTTAGAAAACAAAAACAGACAACCAAAAAAACCTGTGTATTCCTCTGTCTTTTTTTTTCATTTTAGGAATTTCAGGAATGTTAAATGCATGAAGGGAGCCTTTGGGATTCATAGAAATGGAAAATTATTTGGGATACTGCAGCTGTTCATCCAAGCTTCTTTATCTACATTTAGAAACTACATGAAAAATATTCTGTTATTTACTCCTCATGTAATGTGTCCTTATTAAGCATTCAGCATTGAATTTAACATTAGGTCCTGCAGAAAAAAATAATATATGAAAAAATAAAATAATCCATTTCCGGTTACAAATGAATTCAAAGAAAAAATTAAGGTCAAAGTAAATCTCTTAGGTATTGATAGTACCAAGGAACAACTAAAACCCTCTGTTATAGGGCACAACTGATGCAAGTTCCTTGAAATGAAAGGACATAAGGACACTTGAGGGCAGAAAAAGTAGGCAGTGGGAGATTTTTTTAGGGAGACCTAAAAACCAGGCTGGCTTGGAAAAGCATGGTGGGAGACACCCACGTCCACTTGAGCTTACAGTAAATGACCTGCCTCAAATTGCTAGTGGCCAGTGGTTACCTAACAGTCATGGCCAGCAATTTGTGGGTGTCTGTCACATAAAGTCCAGTGAGGGAGAGAGAAAAAATGGCTAGTCAGCCCTCTGCAAGGAACAGAAACGTGTGCAAGTTGTTTTTTGGAAGTTCTAACCATAACTTATATTTGCACAGTGTATTACAGATCACTTCTGTAGGAGAGCAGGTGGCATTGTTCACCTTTGGCAGATGAAAGCAGAAACTGGGTTGGTCAAGTTTATCCAGCTAGCAGGTGGATAATGATGTTGAGCATCTTTTCATATACCTTCTTTGGTGAAATGTCTATTAAACTATTTCCCCAAATCTTTAAACTGGGTTACCTGTTTTCTTATTATTGAGTTTAGAGAGCTCTTTATATATTCTGGATAAAAATTCTTTATCAGATATGTTTTTTGCAAATATTTTCTCCAGTCTGTGGCTTGTCTTTTCATTCTCTTAACTGTGTCTTTCAAAGAACAGAAGTTTTAAATTTGGATGAAGTACATTTTTTTTCACTTTTTATTGATCATGCTTTTGGTGTCATAACTAAGAAAGCCTTGTCTAACTCAAGCTTGTAAAGATTTACTCCCATAGTATCATCAAAAAGTTTCATAGTTGTATATTTAAGTCTATGATCTATTTTGAGTTACCTCTTCTTTAATAAAGTGTGCCTTTGATGAAAGTAGTACTGGGGAGTAAAGAATGGAGGTGATGCTAGTACCAGTCAGCAATGGGAAATGAACCTTGGATATTCCCAGGGCTACAGATTTATTCAGTTCTATGGACTTGCAATGAATCTGGGCATGCCACATTCTGTAGCTAAACAGCCTAATACATTTGGATAGCTAATCCAGGGTCCAGCATTTAATCAGAATGCTCCCAGAAAACATTCTGGGAAATTAAGCTCACGTTTCCAATATGCTCTTCCAAACCAGCTCTGTAGTAGATTGCTTGCAGAGTTGTCCATCAACAATTCCTCCCACCCTACACATGTATACCATTCCTCCCATCTTAAGAGGTGGAATCTATCCACTACCATCACCACCCTGAAAGTAGGTGTGTTTTGCAATTTGCATTGATGAATAGAATGTGACAGAAGTGATATGCCTAGGCCTTAAGTGTCCTGGCAGCTTTGGCTTTCATCCCCTAGGAAGCCATGTGCATGTTAAAAAGTCCATCTACTCTGCTGGGGAGAATGGCAACTGTTGGGGGAAAGAGTGAGAGAGTGAGAGAGAGAGAGCGTGTGAGCACACGAGAGAGCCAGGGAGAGAGAAGGAACATAGAGAATAGGAGACCGTAAAGAGGCAGAGAGAGAGGCCCAGGCATCCCAGCCATTCCAGTCATCCCAAATGAAGTGCCAGGCATGGGAGGCGAGCCATCTTGGATTCTCCAGCCCCATATGAGCTGCCCTGGGCAACGTCACATTAAGCAGAGATGAACCATCCCCACTGAGCCCTGCCCAAACTGCAGAACCATGAGCAAATAAATGGTGGTTGCTGTTTTGAGCCACTAAGTTTTAGGATGGCTTCTTACACAGCAATAGCTAACTGAAACATTCCTCAAGCTTCTTCATAGAAGTCTGCCTTACAGTTCACTTCCTAACCTAGACAGCTGTATTTAGCAGGCATCAATTCAGCAGTAGAAAGAATTTTGAATCTTGGGTTAAGGTCCAGCTGAGCCATTATTTGTGTGAATGCCCCCAGAAGACTCTAAGTAAGGTGCAGGTAGTCCATTTGGGAGGCATCCCAGGAGGCACAATCACAGTGATGGACTGGGGAAGAGAGACAGGGAAGGGAGGAAACTCAATAAATGTACTGCTTGCTGGACAACTGTGGCTCCATCCTACTGGGGACTCTTCCTCCCTCTTTTGCACCCAAACCTCAGCTTCATGTAATTTCTTTCCGCATTAAGGCTACTCTTCAACTTTTAACTTTATTTCATGCAGGAGAAGAAAATAATAGTGTTAAGGTGGGGGGCTGGTAAGAGAGTGACCTCTGCCAGGCATGACGTCTCAGAGATGGCCTTTGCTTCTACAGCTGCTTCACTTGCGAGAATGTTCCATCCCCCATTCAACCTCTTTTGCACAAGACCCCAAAGGGACAACTTTAGGCAGACTTGATGGTACCCGCGGTCCCCAGTCACTCCGCCTTGAATCAGCATAGACAATTAAGACAGCATGTGACTTGTGCAATTTTAATTGTGGCCATATTTTACACAGCTAACAGAAAGTTAAAAGGATAACTTTATAAATGAAGGCATTACCCTTGTCCAAGGGAAATTTTTTTTTCCCAGCTTAGTCTCCTTCTATTATTAAATTTTCGGCCCATTGCCTAAAGCTGGAAAAGAGGAGAAACAGGAAAAAGTCAGGCACCTAACTCTGTGGAGATCAGCAGAAAAGACAGGCCCTCGACAAATGCCACCTGTGGTCCCCACCAAGGGCATCCGTGAAGCCCGTGAGGCTGACTGCTGGCATTTGACACAGACAGAACCAAAAAAGGTCTAGCCTTTAAAGTAAAACCAGACGAACGAAAGCAACAGCATATGGTCTTCCAAAGGCTCAACTGTCCTCCACAGAGGTCAACTGAGACACAGTCAAAATCCAAGAAAGGAGGGAGGGTGTGGCAAGGCCTTCAGCAGAAGGTTCCAGATCGAGGCACTGGCTGAGGGAGCTGGATTTGAGCTCTCTCTTGCTCCATATTTACATTGTGTGTGTGTGTGGCGGGGGGCATCAAATCACCTCTGTTTCCTGGCAAATGAAGTGATTCTGCTTCTTTACAATTCTGTTCAGAAGGCAAAACCACATCAAGAAGCCGGCCGTCCACATCAGCTCGTGAGGTCCTGAGGCCTCACCTCCATTTAAACAAAGACCGAGCAAAGATCTGGGCACGAGAACTCAGGGGATTCCTCTCACCTCACCCTCATGCCTCACTGTCACTGGGATTTTCAAAGTAAGTAACAGCACAGCATTTACAAACTCTTGGACAGCAAAGAACGAAAAGTGTTCACCTGCAGGCCCAAGGCTGTGACACCACTGGCCCTGATAGCAAAGGAGAGAGTTCTAGAATGAGAGGGAGGGAGCTGAGCTCTGAGAAGGAATGCATAGCTACCTAGGGCTGAGAGGCTCTGTCTGGGGACAAACCATCTTCTCAGATCTGAAAGCTTCCTGAGACTTTCCATGGAGAGAAAGAGGGCCACTCGCTGTGGGCAAGTTCACCAGAAAAAGCGACTTGGACTGGACTGACCTGGAAAGATGGGTTTGGGATTTGCATGAGGAAATTCTGCAGAAGCGGAGGGAAGAGTATTCTGAAAGGAGACAATGTTTATAGGAGGAGAGAGAGACATCCCAATGGCTGTTCCCAAGCTTTCTTCACATTTTAATACACAAAAACATTTCAAAGAATACATGTTTGAGGAAACTTCTGTTAACCAAGTATGCACACAACTGCCTAGCAGGCTAGAAGTGGGGCAGGTGGTGTTACCCAAAGATTTATTTTTTCTTTTTTTCCCCTTTTTAGCCTGCAGTGGTCGCTGCCACCAGTAAATGCTTCAGGCAATTCAATGTCATCTTCCCAAAGGTCCTGTCCTAAAACCCAAAACATGGTTCCCTTCAAAAACAACAAATACGGAACACTAGTCTGTTAAGAGGCGGTGAGAAAACAACTTGGAAATGTCCACACTAGTGGTTCTCACACTTGAATGGGCATCAGAAGCACCTGGAGGGTTTGCTAGACTATGGCTGCTGGGCCTACCTTCCCCATGCCCAGCTTCCGATTCAGCTCTGGGGTGGGGCCTGAGAATTTATCCATCTAGTAAATTCGCAGGTACTGCTGCTGCTGGTGGTCTGGGGACCACACTTTGAGATTCTGTGGTCCTTGCTATTTGTTCTCTCCCAGACGGGAACAATTATATTAGCATATTGATGACCCTCCATAAAGAAACCTATGGAACTTATTTACCATGCATCCTGCTGCCCATAGAACATCTATGAATCTCTCCATGAAGCAGCGCTTCAAGGAAGCCACTTTGCGAAAATGTTCTACTAGGGATGGTCCGGACCAGCAGAAAGATCACAGGCTCCTGAAGGAATGGCCACCAGCAAAAGACAGATGTCCAAGTCAAGGCATCAGCAGCGATCAGGGTAAGGGGCAGTGAAAGGCTTCGGGCCACACCATATAGCAGGACCCTGGCAGGGCAGCGGGTCTGGAGAGCCCCGAGCCTGCGGTCCAGAAATCCACGCTGCATCCAGGAAGTCTGTCAGGAGGTAGCCAAGGCCACTCTGCCTCCAGCTTTGGATCAGACCACTAGGCCTTGGCCAAGAGTTGGTGAGAATAAACAGGGTCCTAGTTTCTAGAAGCTATCAGGAGGTTACCAAGCTTCAAACAGAGAGAATGAGACACCCACTTATCTGTCAGAGAAACGTGTACAGGGCTAGTTACAGCATGCTGGCCTAGACATCTTAAACGACCCTCTGACTAAGGGCAAGATGGGTCCTGAGCTGAGCCTCATAGTGAAGGAGCAGGAGCCCCAAACACCTAGGGCTGTTGTTAAAGGGAGGCTCTGATTTCATAGGTCTGATTTGTACATGTCCATAAAGCTCCCAGGCCAGGCAGGTCTCAGTCTATACTCTTAAGTAGCAAGGCCCTAGTTAAGGGGTTGGCAAACTTTTTCTGCAAAGAGCCAGACAGTAAATGCTTTCAGCCTTGCAGGCCATGTGGTCTCTGTCACAACTACTCAATTTTGCCACTTATCACCAAGTAGCCACAGACAACACCCAAACAAATGAGCGTGGCTGGGTTCTAATGATGCTGATATTTGAATTTCATATAATTGTCATGTGTTACAAAATAGTCTTCTCCTTTTGATTTTTTTCAATCACTTGAAAATTTAAACACTATTCTTAGCTCACTGGTCATACAAAACCAGGTGGCGGGGTGCTATTTGGCCTGGCAAGACTTAGTTTGCAGACCCCGGCCATAGATTACTGGTCCCCACCCCAGATCTGCCAAAGCAAAGCACACAAAGGTGGGGGATAGGTCAGGGAAATCTCATTTCATCAGACTCTCTGGGACATCTCAATGCAGCCTGTCCAAATGCCACTGCTGGTCTGGGAACCACTTACCTAGACAAAGCCCTGAAACAGTGGGAGGTCCCCCTTTTAGTGCTGCTAGTAGTTCAGTCTTCCTAACTTGCCCAGTTTGGGAGGTTTGGGGGGCTTCACATGAGGGGTGTGGTGTGCTCTCCTGACTTTCGCAGTGGTGTCTATCTCACCCATCCTCCAAGGGGCTGCCTTCTCCCTAACCCCAGCGGCATCAGTCTCTGGCACAAAGATGTGTAGCCCCTGTGTCTTTAAGGGTTCGTCAGTTGCAAAAAATTTCTCAGTCCCAGGACAGGGTCTTGCTAGAGAGGCAGGGACTGCCCTAATCACACTCGTGTGGCCTTTCTTAAAGAGCTGAAAGTTATTTCTAAGCTACAGCTGCGCTGCAGGGCAAAGGCATGTGAGGACCCTGTTACCCATCACTGAAGACAGGCTTTGCCGCTGCTGGCTGCACTCCAGGCAGGAGGACTTCAAAGGAGATGAAGTCGAGGGCCCCCTGAAGGGTTGGGTTTGTTTTTGAGTTAGAAGAGGGAGCAGAAAACGAAAAGCTGTACACACTTATCTTAGGAATGTCGGGGACTTAGGAAAGGAAGTCTAGAGGATGCCATGATGACAGCAAAGCCAAGGGGAGAAAGGAGAGAGGAGGGGAGGAGAGCTATTGTGCCGCCCTTTTAAACAGGGAGCTGCTCCGTCTTGGACCAGTTCTTCTCAAATTTCACTGTGTATGAGAATCATCAGTGGGATCTTATTGAAATGCACATGCTGATTCAGTAGGTCTCATGTGGGGCCTGAGCTTCTAACTTGCTCGGCTCCCAGGTGACTCAAGAATTCAAGCTCGCGAGGATGCCGCTGACGTGCAACCACAGCTTTTCGTTTTGTTTTTCTTTTTAATAGAAGCAAGCTGTCAAAGTACATAGGCGCATAGCTCTGTCCCACCTGGGGCTGAGCTACTGACACCCAGGACTGCTGCATATATGGGTGTCCAGGGAGTTGTCTCCACCACAGCACCCACCATCACACCCATGCAAAGAGCAGGTGGGGTCTCAAACTGTGCTGCCCTCCACTTTTTAAGTCTTGAGTCCTGGGCCTGCCTCTATCCTCTTCCTACTCAGCACATTCTGTCCTCTGACCAAGCTCTGTGTCCATGCATTACACGTGCCTAGACAGGGGGCATCTTTTTCTTTCTTTCTTTCTTTCTTTTTATATTTATTTTATTATTTATTTATTTATTTACTTTTGGCTGCGTTGGGTCTTAGTTGTACAGGGGCTACTCTTTGTTGTGGTGCGCAGGCTTCTCATTGTGGTGGCTTCTCTTGTTGCAGAGCACAGGCTCTAGGCATGTGGGCTTCAGTAGTTGTGGCACACGGGCTCAATAGTTATGGCTCTTGGGCTCTAAAGTGCAGGCTCAGTAGTTGTGGCACACAGGCTTAGTTGCTCCGTGGCATGTGGGACCTTCCCGGCCCAGCGATCGAACCCATGTCCCCTGCATTGGCAGGCAGATTCTTAACCACTGCACCCCCAGGGAAGCCCCAGGGCATCTTTTTCTAATCCACCCAAAGGCACCGTATGGACTAACAGTGCTCCGCAGCCAGCAGTGAGCAGGTGGCAGGCATCCTTAGGTGACTGGCGCCAGTATGCTGCCACAGTTGGCAGCACAGACACTGCTTTGTCACTCAATCCCTGAGTGGATGCTGTTAATGAACTGAGCTATAATGACATCACTTAACCAAAAAGACAGATAATCTCAAGAGCTGATAAAAATGTAGGGAAATCAAAATCACACACTGCTGATGGGAATGTAAAAGGGTAGAGTCACTTTGAAAAACAGTCTGGCAAGTCCTCAAATGGCTAAACACAGAGTTACCACATGACTCAGCCATTCCACTCTTAGGGATCTACCCAATAGAAATGAAAACATATGTCCACACAGAAACTTGTACATGAATATTCACTGTAGCATTACTTGTAATAATCAAAAAGTGGAAACAACTCAAATGTCCATCAACTGATGAATGGATAAAATGTGGTCTATCCACACAATGGAATATAATTCAGCCATAAAAAAGGAGTCATGTACTGATGCCTGCTACAACATGGATCAATCTCAAAAACATTATGCTAAGCAAAATAAGCCAAACATAAAAGGATACTGTGTCATTCCATTTATATGGAATGTTAAAAATAGGAAAATCTATAAAGACAGAAAATACTCCAGCAGTCGCCTAGGGTTATGGAGAGCGGGTAGGGAGTGATGGCTAAAGGATGTGGAGTTTCTTTGGGGGGGGTAACGAAAATGTTCTAAAACTGTAATGAATACACAACTCTGTGAATATACCACAAGTCACTGAATCGGTTTAAATGGGTAAATGGTATGGTACGTGAATCATGTTCCAGTAAAGCTGCTAAAAATGCCATGACATATCAGCTGGGGAGCTCAAAGCAGGTGGCATAGAGAGGGATCATTTGGGACCTTGACAAGAGGGGGCAAGGGCTGGCTTTGGGGCAGCAACTTCTCAGAACCCTGAGGAACACCCAAGCAGCCCCAGGTCTGAGACTCTGAGATTGCAGCCAAGTGTTGGTATGAACGACCACATGGAAATACACTGGGGCGGGAGGGGGGTGTTTCCCTGGTGGTGCAGTAGTTAAGAATCCACCTGCCAATGCAGGGGACGTGGGTTTAAGCCCTGGTCCAGGAAGATCCCACATGCCGCAGAGCAACTAGGCCCGTGTGCCACAACTACTGAACCTGTGCACCTCAACTACTGAGCCCACGAACCACAACTACTGAGCCTGCATGCCGCAAGTACTGAAGCCCACGTGCCTAGAGCGCGTGCTCTGCAAGAAGGGAAGCCACCGCAACGAGAAATCCATGCACCATAACGAAGAGAGTAGCCCCTGCTCGCTCCAACTAGAGAAAGCCCATGCGCAGCAACGAAGACCCAACACAGCCAATAAATAAATAAATTTATAAACAAACAAAGAAAGAAATACACCAGGGCAGGGCTCTGTGAGTGCCTGAGGTGCCACTGACCCCCTGCCTGCCTATCCCTGGAGCCCGGCCCAGTGCCTAATGTGTAGTTGCCGCCCCAAAATTGAATTCTGTCCTTGCCCGTGGAGGAAAGCGAATGCTGGAGTCACCAGACTGATTTCTAAACCCAGCTCTGCTTCTAACTCCCTGTGTGACCCCAGAAAATCCCTTCCAGTCGCTGAACTTCAGAGGCTCATCACTAAGATGTGGGGAGTTCTGTCTCAGGCGCCTTCCCAGGCGGAGATGCCACATGAATTAGCTGGCACCTGCAGGGGAGCCTGGATGTGGATGAGAAACTCCTGTGCGCATCCAGATAGCGCCCGAGACACCCAACCAGCAGGTCAGTCCCGGCCAGAGGCATGCTCCCCGACAGATTTCACTGAGACCCACTGAGAGTCCCCCGGGAGCCCAGCTCCCTGGTCAGCCACGAGGACACAGAAAGAACAAGACCCCAGGGCTTGCCCACATGGCTGGGGGGCGTCATGTCCGTGAGTAGCTCCTGGTGAAACGGTATGATCCCCCTCTTTGCAAAGTGGAGTTAGAATCAGAGTGGAAACAGGATTTCAACATGGGATATTGAAAGGAACTGGAGCCTTTGTCTGACAATTGCTGAGTCAGTGGCAACAAGTCTGTCAGAGTTCCTATAGAGAACGGCCACACTTGGGGCAGAGTCTCAGAAGGTGGGGGATGTGGCCAGGCCACCACTTCCTCACCACTCCACCAGGGACCTGCCACAGCTCAGCTCAACTCTCACTCGCCCTGTGGCCCTCATTTAACCAGTGTTTTTTTGAACATTCTCAAATCCCTGGGACTGGCAAGGTCACCAGCCCAGCCACCCACACAGCTAACGGCAGGCCAGAGGCACCCAGCAGAGGGTCCTGGGCTGTGCTGGGTACAGAAGAGATAGATGCTCATCAGATGTAACTGGCAGATTCTGTAAAGAGCCAGTGCCAACAAGGGAAACAGCGTGGAACCCATCATAGGACAGGTCACTGTAGGAGCAGAGCAGAAGAACCAGGCCAATGATCTTTCAAGGCCAAGGCAGAAAGTCCACCCCCAAATTCTATGTTTGGACTGTCTGGCTATTACTCATGAAAAAAAAAAAAGCTTTAAAACCAATATACTCAATTTACAACCCCAAACCGCTGGGATAATCCAAGCCACTATGTCCAAACCCATTTATCTTCTCCCTGGAGAACAATGCATAAAGAGGCATGCAGTATGAGCTAAGGATTACGGGGCAATGAATCACTAGGCTTGGGAATGATGGCTTCAGACGTTTCTGAGGCCAGAGTGCGCCCATAAGACCCAGGTGCAACCCATTATCATCCGGGCAACTTGGGAACTTAGCAAAGCTACCAGTGACTTCTCTCTCAAACAAGCTTTATCCTTAAATCTTTTATCTGAAAACTCCTGCCCCCACCCCCCAAATTGCCTTGTGTTTCTAAGTCTCCTAGAATACTGTCCTAGAGTGATTTGAAATTCAACAGCCTCAGCAATTGTCTGCCCAGACTTGTTGCCTGTCCAAATGGATCTTCGGTTCAGAGTCCTGCAAATTGCCTCTGATAGTCTGCTATCTCGCATTTCTTTTTCTTTGGGGATTAGCAGCTTCGAAATTCTGGTTAAATCCTTGCAGGGCTATTGAAATAGAATGTGTTGATTCCCTGTCACAATTACTTCAATCATTCTATAAACCCACAAATATCCACTAAAGCTCCTGCCCCAAGACCCAGACACTGTGCTAAGGGAGGGGTACAGCAAGTTGCCAGCCCAGGCCTATAGGTAATTACCACCTATGATTATGACTATTTTGTTTGGTGTCGGTTTTTAAATGAGGAGAATGGGAAATTGCACCACTCATTGTAACTCAGGAGGCCACCTGATCATTGGTTGAAAGTTTCCCTACTCTGGTAATTTCATCTTACTTTCTATGTTGAATTTTGTGCCCATTAAATGCACATTCTCTCATAGAACTCACAAAGATATCTGCGGAGTAGTGATTTTGAATTGAGATAGGGCCTTCTCCCCAGAAAAAGAACACCCATGCAGATTTTTGTTTCCAATTTCAAAACGTTCTTAGAGAAGGAAGCCCAGAGATGGCCCACATTAACCTTCCTTGGGCCTGTAGTGTCCCTAACGCTGACATCATCATCACTCAACATCATTCTTCCGTCTCCAGGCCCAGGGTTCCTGCGTGTCTCCTCTCTGTGCTTCCCAGGGCTTGTCGACCCATCTGTGTTATAGCATTTACCACCTTGGATAACTTGGTGTCTATTTCCCCATAAGACAGAAAGATATTGACAAAAGGAATTCCCTACATTTTCATCCTAGTATCCTGAGCACTCCATCCTTCCATGTCCACTTTAAAAAGAAAGTCTCTGGGTAAAGCCCAGGTTCGATGAGAGAAGGCAGAGTTCAAATATCCAAGAGAAAGAGCCAGGCTTAAAAGACTCCATAAACAATGGCCACAAAGCCGACAGTCAAAAAATCTCACAATCAAGAACTGAGAACCATCACAACATTGTAAATCAGCTATACTCCAATAAAAATTAAAAAAAAAAAAGAACTGAGGGGCTGGCTTGAGAAATTCCCTATGAACTGAGGTGAAGTGATTATTCACACTGCTATTTAGGAAATGAATCTTTAACCTGGGTATTGATCATAATTTGGCTGCTACAATTTCAGACTATGTTACAACCTGGCAAAAGTCAACCTTCTCTTGAAACTCAATCTTCACTTTCAAATACCCATTTGAGTTGCATTCTCTGAAAGGGGAATTGATGTCGCACACATATTTGTGTTGACTAAGGAAACCATTCAACCACTTTGGAAGGGGCTGTAGCAAAGAGGCCAACAAAAATAATAAATGCAAACTCCAGCTTGTGGCTGCAGTAAGTCTCTCGTCTTACAACCTCCAACAGAGAAGGTTATTGCTCAAAGGGAGGGTGTTCACGGATTCAAAAGCAAACCTCTACAGCCAGCAAGGCATCATCCCTATGTATGTAGGTTCGTGGTGGCACAAGCCCTGTTTACCTGCACACGTGTTTCTCTCAGCTCCTCTGGGCAATGGTCCATCACCTGAATTGCAGGGAACTATTAACTCGATACGCGCAAATATCCACCTGGCTCCAGAGTCTTGGCTAGGCACCATGGGAAACACAAAGAGGGGTAAGACAGAGCAGCACCCTGCCTTTACAAGCTCAGAATCTAGGAGCAGTGTAAAGGAATGCATAGCTCATTGTAACGTATGGCATGTATGATAAATACCACGAGAGAGATAGGAAACACTGTGGCTGTTTAAAGGAAGGCAGAAGCTTCTCAATCAAAGGCTCCAGGAAAAGTTTCATCAAAGTGGGGGTGTCGCTGGACGATGGGCAGAATTCGGACAGACAGGTGGCTACGAGGAAGCATTCCAGGGGCAGAAAGCAGTAATCACCCAAAAAGGCAGAAAATGGGACTCCAGGTCTATAAAAACGGGTGGTCTACTTTGGCCAGATTTTAAGAAGCCAGGAGAAAAGGACTGAAAAATTAGGCTGCAGGCAAACTGTATAGTCCCCTGAAAACAGCAGAGAAGTTTCTAGTTAACTTGAGGACAGGGAGCAGCTGCTCTATGTTTTTGAGTAGGAGAGCAATGCGATGAAAACAGTACTAAAGTTACTTCAACTTTAAAAATTAGAAATAAAAATGTAAAAAAAAAACCAATACTGGAGTAAAATTGTACTTAAAAGAGCAGTATCTGGCCAAAGTAGAATGAGTTGTTATAAGAGAGACTAAAAGTGAGAATGTTATAGAAATCACCAAAAAGAGAGGGCCAATATTTCAATCATGGTGTGAGGAAGGTTTGAAGACGGCGCTTTAGCGATGGTTTCTGGTGTCTCTTTCAGCTCACGAATCTGGGAAATGAGAAGCAGTAATAGCAGGATATTGTGCTGAAAGTGTTATCAATGAGAAAAAATGCCAAATGAAAATGCCCTGCTCTCCCCAGCATTCTCCTTTTTAATGCAGAGGAATTTTGTCAGCTGATTACATGTTTTAAGCCCAAATAGAAATTTCTACCCTAACCTGCTCCTGATGCGACTTTAATTGTATATCCTGAGCCAGGTGTTCAGTTCCTAATACTTATCTCCAAATGTGGCATTTTAAAAGACTGCTTTGGCTGGTGCGGTCTGATTTGGCTTTTAGCCAACCTCGCTCAGGTTTTCCTGGCTGGTGAAAGAAACCACACTACTTTACCAGTTTTCTCCAGGTGTCAGATTCACGGAGCCTTTCTTAGTGGCCATGGCACTCATTCTCCATCTTTAGCCTTGCTTGCAGAAGGAGATGCAGTGAACCTCCAAAATCTCAGATGTAAATGAGGTTTCAAGAATTCATTTAAGAACAGAATAAAATAGAAATGCAAAGCAAAACCACAATGAGATAGTGCCTCGCACCTGTCAAAATGGCTATTATCCAAAAGACAAGAAACAGCAAGGGTTGGCAAGGATGTGGAGAAAAGGGAACACATGTTGGTGGGGATGCAAATTGGTGCAGCCACAGTAGAAAACAGTATGGAGGTTCCTTAAAAAAACTAAAAATACAACTACCATATGATCCAACAATTCCTCCTCTAGGTATTTATCCAAAAGAAATGAAAACAGGATCTCAACGAGGTATCTGCATCTGCATGTTTATTCCAACATTATTCACAAGAGCCCAGATATGGAAACAGTCTAAGTGTCTATCAACCAAAGAATGCATAAAGAAGATGTAGCATATACATACAATGGGTTATCCAGCCATAAAAAAGAATGGAATGTTGCCATTTGTGACAACATGGATGGACCTAGAGAGTACTATGCTAAGTGAAATAAGTCAGACAGAGAAAGGCAAATACCATATGATCTCACTTATATGTGGAATCTAAAAAATGAAACAAACAAGCAAAACCTAAGCTCATAGATACAGAGAACAGACTGGTAGTTGCCAGAGGGGAGAGGGAGTGGGGATTAGGCGAAATGGGTGAAGGGGATCAAAATGTACAAAATTCCAGCTTTAAAATAAATAAGTCATGGGATATAATGTACAGCATGGTGTAACTATGTACAGTGACCGATGGTAACTAGACTTATTGTGGTCATCATTGTGCAGTGTATACAAATATCGAATCACTACCTTGTACACCAGAGAGTAACATGTTATATGTCAATTATACCTCAAGAAAAGCAAAAACAAAGAACAGAGTAAGAAATCCTATCTTATAGGTATGCAAACACAATCCAACACAGACAGCTTTGCTATGAATTTTCCATACATTTCACGTAGGTTTTTATAGACACTGCGTCTTTGCTAGGCTGCAAAGAATAAATCAGAGAGCCAGAAAAGCTGCATCAAATTCAAAGATGGAAGAACTCCAGAACCTTCTAGAAGTGGGAATGGGAATGATTTACTCTCTCTGACAGATTTGCTATTAAATCTCAGATGGTTATATAATGGGGGGGGGGAACGGGATGCTGATGGGGCCCTAGATCCCCATCTCCCTCCTTCAGAGGTTCCTGATTCCAGGCCTCTTACCAGAGACACAATGTCCACTTGCTAAGAGACTGCCTCTGAAATGATCTTCAAAATCTCTCTGTCACCCAGCACTGAGGGTGAACTCAGCTAACATGATTTGCCTCGGGACACACAGGCCTCAAGTCTCCCTTCCCCAGCCTTCCAAAACCTCTGGCTTGGACTGAAATCCCCTCCAAAGGAATCAACAGCCCCAGCAGAGCACATTTCCTGAAAGACCCCATTGGGATGTGCCAAGTTGGGGGCAGCGTGCAGGCTGGCACCGGAGGGAGCCAGGCCAGGCAGGGCCAGTTCCCAAAAGTAGTGAGTGCCCAAGCTGGAAACCCATGATTCTGTGGGTGGCTGGGCCCTGGCAACAAGGTACACTGTATCAGGGTAGAAGCTGAGGGAAGAAGTGGCAGGGTGAGGGAGGGGAGGAAGGTCAGATGGAAAAAGAGAAGAGGGCCATTGGCTAAGAAAGGCTCCACCGGATGTACAGGCGGCTTAGAGACGCCTCCCAATTCAGCAGGAAAGGCTGCCTCTAGCTTCTCAACTTCTCCCCCTGCTCCCTGTCCAGTACTGGCTTCCCCCTCCCCTCTAGGTTCATACTAACCCGACTCCTGCTTGTGGGGAGGCATTAACCTGCCTGGGGAACAGGGGGCTGGCACTTGCCTGGCACAAAGGATAGTCTCCTTTCCGCTTTGCCCTGAATCAGTTCCTACCAAACAGCTTAAAACTTACAACAGTCAGCTCAACACACAGCTGTTCTGTTTATCACTTTACGCATTTTTTTTTCATTCATTCATTCGGGGAAATGCAGGGAATTTCCAGCAGCCATCCCTACATTTCCCAAGCGTGCTATCTGGGAACCCTCCACCTCCATCCTTCACCCCGAACTCGGTAGGTTCGTTTCTCAGACCCCAGATTTAAACTGCCCACGCTGTGGAAAGTAAAGCCAGATATTTGCCCGCCCCTATAGTCCACGTCACCCACTTTCCCATTAACACTAAATAAAAATGCGCCCATGGATTTCTTCTCCTTTCTGGGGCGACAGGGGTGCATCCATGTTACCCAGTTCCCCCCGAAGCTCTTTGCTAACTTAAGACTCTCGGATGAGGGAGTCAGCTGGAGCTTTTTAAAGGGCATCTCCAAAGAAGGTTTTGTCAACACCAGGAGAGCCCTAATAAACACCAGGGTCCCGGTAGATGCTACAGACCACGCCCTCCAGCAACAAGAAGCCACACCCCCTGTCTAGCAGAGCCCGCGTGTGTAGTCCTCTTTCCCTGGGGCTAACCAACCGCTTGCCACATGTCACCACTCTCAGCTGGCACCTCTCTCCCAGAGGTGCAGACTTTCTCGGAATCCCCAGCGGGGGGTGGGGGGGCTGGGGGGGGGGGATGTGGGAGAGGCTCCGCCCGTGCGGTCCACGAGAGTCCTTCTTCTGTGGCTCTTGCCCTGCAGCCCCAGGGGGTGGCCTGGAACGTCGAGTGGGAGGGGGCAGGGGCTCCTTCCAGGACAAGCTGCGAGCCCCCTAGTCCCCAGCCGCGAGCGACGGTGTGAGAGGCAAAACTCCGGGGGATGAGAAAGTAGCCCGGGGCCAAACTTCTCTTGGTCGCCTCCGGCGCCAACGAAGGTTTGACTGGCCCCCGGAATCCCAGGCGCAGAGGGTCCTCCGGCTCAGGGCACCCGGCGACGGGCTGACAGTCGGCTCTCCCCTCCGGGTGCGCGGACGAGAGCCCCACTCCGCGTCCCCCACTCCCCAGGGCGGCGAAAGACGAACAAACAAAGGGCGCCCCCGCGCCGCCCTCCGGCCTGAGCCGAGGGTCCCCGGCGCCCAGCTGGGGAGGCTGGCCCGTCCCCGGTCCTACCTGGGAAGCCGCGGCTCGGCGGGACTCGCAGCAGCAGCGGCAGCAGCGGCAGGAGCAGCAGCGCGGGCCGGAGTGCGGGGCTCCCCATGGCGCGCCGGCGCTGCGCTTGGCTCGGCTGCGCGGGGCGCTTCCCCGGGGCGGGAGGAGACCGATCGAACCGAGGGGCTGCGCCGCGGGCCCGCGGAGGCCGAGCTGGAAAACTCCTCCTCTCGTCTGTCTCCCTCCCTCCCGCCCAGGGCCTGCCCTCCTCCCTCCGCCTCCCGGGAGCGCTGGCACGGCTGGGGCTTCGACCCACCCCCCCCCCCCTTTTGTGCCAGCGCTTCTTCTGGAAGAGGAGCTGACACCGCAACCCCCCAGGGGGCCTCAGCGCGCCAGGGGCGTGCCCTAGCAAACCGCATTAGCCTGAAGTATCTTTCTGTTCCCCAATTGCGCGCCCTTTCACCCCGAATACACACACTGGTGGCCCAACCACCTCCCAGATCCCGGGCCCCCAGCACAATGTCATCTGCGCAGAAAGCTGCATGAGTCGCACGGAAAGAGAAGGGACAACGGGGGTGGGGGCGTCCAAGAGTGGCCCACCGCGTCGGGTTATTATGGCCAAGTTCGCGGGTTTGACCCTCCGGACCACGCCCCAAGTTTGGCTTTATTATGCCCATCCTATCCAAGAAGAAACGACGCTTAGAAACTTGCCCAGGTTCATGGTTACGGGCAGAGAAGGGATTTGAACTTAGGTGTGTGGTTCAGCCGGCGCCAGCGTCCTTGCTACGGCTTTTTGGTTTCTCTTTTGCAAAGGAATGAATCAAGGGCTGGCCCGGGTGCGTGTCGGCTGCACTGCGGTTCGGGATGCGGCTTGAGGTACTCTTTCCAGGGTCGGCTGATGGGCAAGCACGAGGCCCGGAAAGTTCCCCGTCTCACTCACAGCCTCGGCAATCCAGCTGCTGTAGTTTCCTGCAACCAGATTTTCCCGTTTCCTGGATTGTTGGAAACCACCCCTAGGACACCACGATCAGCCTGGAGCCTCCACCCTGTGGCCAGGCGTCAGAATAGGGTTTCTAGGCTGCCTGCAGGACGGATCTGGTTTCTTCTTCGAGGCTTTCTCTTCTTTTTTTTTTGGTAAACCCCTAAAGCAGGACCTCACCCCTTTCCTGAAAGAAGGAGATCTTAGTTATGGCAGATTCCAACTAAGGCCCTGCAGGAAGGGGCAAGCAGTTGCCAAAATCCAGCCACCTCTGGGGTCACAGGAGTCCTGTGCCTTAGCAAAGGCTGTGTTCATTGCGGAAGGGCAGCTTTCTCCTCACCTCAGCAGTCGGGTCTGTTAGCTAGGCTAAGGGCCCTGGGAACATCCATCCAGAAGATTTTCGAACTTTTTTTTTTTTTTTTAATCTAGATGGTGTGCTTCTTTTCCCAATTCTCATAAAAACCTCTCCCTTGAACTTCCATCTTATCCTCTCCAATGCCTGGGGGGCTTCTCTCCATCTCCTGTGGGTCTCTCCGTTGCTGCTACCCCACCAAGGAGCCAACAACCCTTCAAGAACCCTCTAATCACAAGACAATGAGGGAGGTCAGGCTCTTCTGTGGCCTCCATCTCACCAAACTTTACAGGGAGTGGTTCTCAATCCTGTGCACACACAAGAGTAACCTGGGGGAGCTATATGGAAATACCCTATCTGGGCTCGACCCCAGACCAATGAAACTAGGATCTTTAGGGATGTGGCCTGGCGTTTGAGCAAATGAATAACCCTCTACCCCCACCCCACCGTGCTCAGTGGTGCAGGTTTTAGAACGGGGTAAATTCTAGACCAGGGTTTCTCAACCCAGCCAGCACTGACATTTGAGGCTGGATCATTCTTGGTTGGGCAGGGTGGCTGCTTTGCGCACTGAAGGATGTTTAGCTGCATCCCTGGCCTCTACACCCCAGATAGCAAGTGGCAAGGCCTTATTATTCTCAGTTGTGACAACCAAAACATGTCTCCAGAAGTTGTCAGCTGTCCTCCAGCAGAAAAATTGGCCCCAGTCGAGAGCCACTGTTGTAGGCCTGGAGCAAAGGTTAATGGGCACCCCAAATTCCAGGTCCAGGTTAGTCTGTCCAGTGGCCTTCCTTTCCTATATCACCTCTGAAGCAAGCTCTGCTCACGAAACCCAGCACACATTCTATTGTTGGGCTGACGAGGAACACCTGGCTCTCTCCTATCACCTGAACCTGGCTTTATTACAAGCAACACCACACTCGATGTTAGGAGTTGCTTTCTTTGCTACTTTAGAGCAAACTCTGATCAGATTTATTATAACTACAATAATACTTATAACTATTATTATTTTTAACTTATTATAATTATTATTATTACCAGTCCTGTCTGGTAGAAGGGATGAGGGCAGAGGGACGCTTAGAAGAGATTATCCATCCATCCCACAATATCTTGGCAAATAATAGGATGGTTAAGTAGATTCATAATCTGTCAAACAACTGAACCCAGAAGATGGGATAATGATGGGATGGAAACAGGAAGAGAAGTCACTCAGGGAGTGCCACAGAACTCTGATTTCTTCCTGTCCTGCTGGTCCTAACTACTAATGAATTGGGAAAAGATGCTGTTGGCATGAGACACAAAGATAGGCAAGAAATAGGTTCCAAGCATCGCTATAGGCAGGAATGCTGTATTGACCCTGAATATTAAAGATAATAAGGATAAATAGACATGAGATCTCAAAATCCAACCACACAGATGCAGAGTACGAGAAAAGTGGCTTCTCAATAGTACCTACCATACTTAGTTGCTTACAGGCTACGACGGACTTCCCAGGCACCTCAGGGCGCTGCTGACAGTGCCTGATCTATCCTCTGAAGCATTCCTGAGTGCTGGGCAAAGTGCCGAAGGTGAGGAGAAGGGAACACAGCCCTCAAAGTCTGGCAGAGGGCGTGGAGGTGTCTTTCCACCCTGTGCAGTGTGGAGGAGGCTGGATTAAACAGCACAGCCTTGTCCCCTGAGTTACAGCAGAATGACCAACAGTGGAGAAGGAAGGAAAAGGAGTCCCAGGATTCCCTGCCCCTCCACTTTCTTCCTTGAACTTGTAGACTCAGAGACACCATTGAAGGAGAATCTGGCAGCCTCCTACCTACTGCAGGAGAGAGATTTCCTGAGCAAGTCAGTCAAGGCCCTTCCCTTCGTGTGCCTCTACCATCTTCCCACATGTCCTCATCCCCCCACCCTCGCAAACCAGTTCTTCTCTTCCCACATCCTTCCAGAGTAAAGGACCTGAAGTTTAAGGGGAACATTGGTGACTCACTGTACTTTGGGAAATGGTTGGCAGTGGAATAAAAGTCAGGGAGACACTCAGGATTGTTGCGACCTAAGACAGTGCTTTTCCAACTATCTGTGATGAGGGACTGTTTTTCAAAAATTCCCAATCCAAGTATGGGATTAGCAGATGCAAACTATTATATATAGGTTGGATAAACAACAAGGTCCTACTGTATAACACAGAGAACTATATTCAATATCCTGTAATAAACCATAATGGAAAAGAATATGAAATAGAATGTATATATATATATATATAACTGAATCACTTTGCTGTACAGCTGAAACTAACACAACATTGTAAATCAACTATACTTCAATAAAACAAAAAAATTTTTAAAAATTCCCAATCCATCATTGATCAAGGCTTCTGTAAAATCAATAAACATGACTCACTAGAAAAATAAAATGGGAAAAAGTCAGGTAGCAGCACGGGTCTAGGGACCACACTTCGAGTAGCACAGTTATAGTGGATTTAGTCTTTTCCATCCTGCACTTATACAAACTACAGACCACACTAGACTCTCCAGGTTTCTGGAACTAAAGACTTAAAGGACAAGGAGATCTGACCTCAGTCTATTGAAATCATGCTAAATGAATGCCAGAAGGGTAGGGTGAGTTGGGCTGGTACTTTTGCTCTCTGGTATCTATTAAAAATCTAGATCTGAGAGGGTTAAGGTAAGAGTGCTCAAGGTCAAGATCAAAAAAAGCTAAGGGCAGTCCAAGAACAGTATCTGTTTACAATCCCCTGGCTTAAGGAGATTTCTTCCCTTTCTAGAATAAATATTCAGAATGAAACAACACAAGCTCTAAGGGATGAAAAAATTCTGCAGCATTAAGGGAAAGGGAATATTTCGACTCTAAAGATTCAAAGGAAAAACATCTTGTTTGTGAAAATCATCAGCTACAGAAAAGGGAAAGTAGTTTTAGAAAATATCTATTTGGTGTATTCAGTAAAAGTAGGAATAGGGGGTCATACAGAGAATTGAGGAATATAAGAATGCAGAGATTCAAAAATGAAATTAATGCCTTTCAGTTTCAATGGCCAGGCTTGGATGTTATCATTCATGTCCTGACAACAAGAAAAAGCTGGGCAAACAGAAAAACCCATGACTTCTCTTGGACTCAACAAAGAACTGACTTTTCAGGGCAAATCACCAGCCATCACCATCCGGAAAGACAGGTATATCCAGACAGTCACAGCCGAGATCTGCTTACCTGGAACAGAAGACGTGCACGAGCCATACATTGGTAGGAACACTGAAATGGCAATTTAGAAAAATTGCTGAGGGCTGAGTGCGGACTAATAGGAGAGTGAGAAACTCCTGGGGGCTGACGTCATAGCAGAGATTCCCACACTGCGGTAGGCTTTAACGCCAAGAACCGTACCAGGTTTTCGTGGTGAAGGTCCAAGAAAGTCCCCTCCTGCTCTGGCAGGGAGAGGGGAAGGGTAATCCTTATGAAATATGCTCAGAGACTTCTCCAGAGAAGAGGGCTACTTGACTTTACCAGAGCCTCATCTCACCTCTGAGAAGGGCTTGATGATGAATTCCCAGAAAAACATCATTTGAGGAACTGCTCATGTGGTTTTGGAGGGATCTGCTGACCACAGACACTCCAAATCTTAGTCATAGGTGTGGTTCCCTGAATCAGGCTGGGTCAATAGAACTTGATCCCCAGACCACTGTAATTAGAGGGGTAAACACAGGTCTCAGGCTGGCCAATCAGAGGCTTGCTCAGAGACTTTTAAAACCAAGCCCAGTTGAAAGAATCCCTCTTATTTTCCTCTTTGATTAGACATTGTATGAATGTGACCTAAGAAATGCTAGTTTTGAGTGGGGCTCGGAACAAGAGAAGACCCTGTCATATGTCTGGGCCACTTTGTAAGCTGCTGTCACTTGGAGCATGTGATCCAGGAGATCTACTGGTGCTTCATGTGTCAGTGGGCGATAGCGATGCAGTTTGAAGTCTTTGGCAAGCCCCTCTAGATGAAGCAAGACCTGACCCTTAAAACTGTGCAGCAAATCCCTGCCATCCTTGGTGGATAACTACTCTGCTTTTCTGAATCAACTTTTGGCTTTTTGCTACTGGGCCTTCATAGAAATGAAATGCTTAATCACAGAAGTAACTGTTACCATACCACCAAGTTACCATATAACCTGAGCCGCTCATCTTGAACTAGTGTTGTCCAACTGGCCAAGCCATGCAGTTGGGGTGTTCATAGCAGCACTCCACCATCAAATGGAAGTGATACATATGTAATCAGGCTCGTGTAGGCCCGGAAGTCATAAGTAAGTTGCATTAGGAAGTGGCCCATACACCTATGGCCCCTACTTCTACTACATTACCTTCTGTGTTCCAGCCCCCATCTCTGGCCTGATGGAGCATTCCCTGTGGCCAGTTGACTGAGGAAGGAGAACCTCAGATAGTTCTGCATGGCATGTAGGTAGCACCTTGAAGTGGACAGTGGTAGCATTACCGCCCTACTCTCTGCCAGCCCTGAAGAACAGCAGTGAGGGGGAATCCTCCCAGTAGGCACGATATTGAGTAGTCTACCTGGTTACTTGAATAGACATTGGACATGCACTTTCCTTCTCTGTCCACATGCTTCTGCCCAAATTCCCATCCATGGTCTTATGGAATACATTACCCACTATCATGGTATTCCACACAGCACTGCTTCCAATCAAGGAACTCACTTCACAGCAAATGAAGTGAGGCAATAGGCCCAGACTCATGGAATTCACCGGTCTTACCACATTCCCTATCATTCTGAAGCAGCTTGATTGAAGTGGAGAGGCCTTTTGAAGATGTAGTTAACGCACAACTAAGTGGCAACACCTTGCAGGGCTAGGCAAGGTAGTCCCGGATGCTGTATACGCCATCCAATATACGATGCTGTTTCTCCCACAGCCAATATTCATAGATCCCTGAGCAAAGCAGTGGAAATGGGAGTGGCATTGTTTGCTATTACCTCTAGTGATTTATTAGCAAAATGTTATCTCCCATCCCTGTAATACACAGGCTCTGCTAGTCTAGGGATGAGTCCCAAAGTGAGGAGTGCATCCACCAAGGCACCCAACAACGATTCTACTGAAATGGGAGTTGAGATTGCTGCCCAGACACTCTGGGTGCCTCGTGCCACTGAATGAACAGGTAGAGAAGGAGGTTACTGTCTGGCTAGGGTGACGAATCCTGAGAGGTGATTATCAGGGAGAAATTGTGTTGCTGCTGCCACACACAATGGGAGTGAGAAGACTACCCTGAAAGCAGGAAACCCGTAAGGGTGCCTCTTAACACTCCCACGTCCTATGATTAACGTCAACAGAAAATCACAACCACCCAATTCATCGGGATATTAGGGCTGCTAATATTCCAGAACGCTCAAGAACGAAAGTGTGTGACCCTTCACCAAAGAACCATGACCAGGAGCTGTGGTGCTTGCTGCTGGCAAAACGAATACAAAATGGTAGACTATGGGAAGGTAGTTATAAACATGGCCATTGCAGAGACAAAGACTGCAGTAGTTATAAATATTCCTTCCTAATTTTAATACAGACGTTTGTACACATATTAACTAGATATTTTTTTCTTTCTTTTCTCATCTCCTATCATCTAACGCAAGATATATTAATAATACTTTATATCTCAAAGATATCAAAGGAAGCATGTGAATCAGCTTGGAAAAGAATGAACATCACCCAAGGACAAAAAAAAAACACAAAAAAACCCCTTGGTATTCTCTTCTGGGGAAAAGCTTTTTTGGTTGTATGTGGAATAGTTGTATAATGCTAGGCAGAAGCAGGACTTTGGCATTGTCTTGGTTCAGATATTAAGTATACTTTAAGGATATGTGTATGGATGCCAAGTTGACTAGGGGTGGATTTTAATGGCTTCGTGATGTGTCAACTTGGCTAGGCTGAGCTACATTTCCCAGAATTCACTCTCTTATTGCCAGTTAGGGGAGATTCTCAGGAGATGTGGAGGCTGGAAGAGAAGCAGTGGCCATTTTGTAGCTCACACACATTGCCGATTTGCTGACTTACCTCGTTGGTGTGAAGCAGCAGCTGGGCTTGCAACTGTTCTACTTTCCCCGATCCTCCTTCAGCTTCTTCAACTCCTAGGCCAGGTGAATGTGTTTCACTCTGTGATGAAAAGCCCCACTTCCACTGGAGATTCTCACGGCCAGGGTCAGAGGCAACAAGAACATGAGTTCCAGTTCTTCCTCATGGGGCTCCAGCTTGTGCTTGTTGGTTCTAACCTACCTTTGATCTGCCCCCCACCTCCACTTTACATCCTCCTTCCCTACTGCCTGCTCCGTGAACTTCAAGCTCCAGCATTAGACTCAGAGACAACAACCATAGAGAGACTGCTTAGTAAGCACCCACAATTGCATAAGAGTGATTCCCCATAACAAATCTATATTGGACTTACACAATATATATCTGCTTCTCTGGCTGAACTCAGACTGATACAAGGGAGGAGTGAGTGTGGGGAGAAAAATAAGTTTAGTTTAGAACATGTGAAGATTGCAGTGCAGGTAGACCAACAATGTGGGGCTGTCTAGTGCTAAGATATTTGAAATTCAATAGGAGAGAGGAGGAGAAGAGTATAGATTTGAAATGCCTGCATGGAGGTGAAAGCGGAAGTCACTGTAGTGGGTGAGATCCTTGAGGACATTGGAGAAAAAGGAAGAAAAGGAAAAAGAGGCTTGGAGAATACAAGTCAAAAAGGGAAGAGCGAAGGAAGCCATAGCGAACGTCAGCTTCCAGATCTTGACAGGGAACATCTGAGTCCCAGGCGCGAAAAGGCTTTTTTTTTTTTTTTGCCAGATAAGACTTGTAGAAATTATGTACAAGGGAACATGACCCAGTTCTAGAGGTTGACAGAAAGTGGAACAAAGTGAGAAAACATCAGTTAGATCCTGTAGTTAAATCTCTCTCCTATAAGGACTGAGTCTAGTGACTTCAAAGCCCTCACCTGGGATCATAACATGGTTTGCAGCAGCCTAAAAGAGGTGCAGAGGAGGAGGCAAGAGCACTTTTGAGGCAGGAATACTTTAATGTGGTAAGGAGGAAACAATCGCTTGGTATTCCAGAGGCTAGAAAAGGAGTGTAACTTGTGTGAGACTGGGATGTTTTTGCCAAAAGACTATCCTCAGATATATACCTGCATCCAACTGTGATGATATTGGTTGCCCAAAGAAGACCCCAGTCTTTGGCCCAGTGGGATCTGCTCAAGGCCCTGTGGAGATAGTTCTGGCCCTTTCACCCTTTATTCTGAGCAAGACTGTAGGGCTGCTGACTTTGAAGACTGTGCAACTGACCCCCTGCAGAAGGCTGCATCCATTGAACTGTCTCCCCCCTCTCCCCAGAATCCTTGCTGATTCTGTTGATGCTGGCACATCCCTGGGGCCTCTGCCTTTTAGAATGCTCACTCATCCAGAAAGCATCTGCTGGAGGTAACAGACTTGTCACATGTTTCAAGTCACAGAAGGATGTGTTGGAGGACAGGGAAAGCTTTCATTTACTCTTGTAATCAACCCAAAGGTCAGCATCACAGCAAGGATTTGGACTGGAAAATGAGTCCTGGAGGCTAAAGAAGGGCTTCCAGCTGCAAGAGGAACAGCTAACATACACCCCCTCTATGTGTGTGCACAGCGTAGGCTGCCTCTCCCTTTGGCTGTACCCATGCCCTCTCTCCTGTTCCTAAAGACCTCTCTTGGATCCTGAGAGTTTCTGGCTCATTGTGAGGTCTTCAGGGAGGCCAGAGCACATGCAGAAACCCTGCTGTTGGCCAGAGGTATGAGGGCTCCAGCCAAGTACAAAAACGAGCCAAGTTTAGAAACAATGAGTTAATAGTCCTCCCTGGGTTGCATCATGCTGTTAGCGATAACTAATCAAATGCTTCATTTAGTCGGATCCTGCTGGACTTTTTGTTCCATCTGCCTTTCAAGGATCAGCCTTTCTCTGACCCTGGTAAGTAGCCAAAGAAAAGTTGACGCGTGGAAAAGTTACAAGACTTGCACAAAGGCCCATAAGAGTTGAACACACCCAAGCCGAATAAAGATTCTGAGCTATCAGCATTGGGATTCTACAGTAATATTTTTTAAGTGGCTGCTTGAAGCTTTCCTGCATTGCTCTGGTCCTTCTCTTCCTAAACCAGAATGGATCCAAATTCTGTTTGTCTGGAACATATAAGATATAGGTATTTTTCCCCCTTGCCTCATGCTCCCTTCTCTTTAAAAGGAGGATGGGGAATTCCCTGGTGGCACAGTGGTTAAGAATCTGCCTGCCAATGCAGGGGACATAGGTTCGAGCCCTGGTCTGGGAAGACCCCACATGCCACGGAACAGCTAAGCCCATGCGCCACAACTACTGAGCCTGCGTGCCACAACTACTGAAGCCTGCAAACCTACAGCGTGTGCTTAGCAACATGAGAAGCTACCGCAATGAGAAGTCTGAGCGCTGCAATGAAGAGTAGTGCTTGCTCGCCACAACTAGAGAAAGCCTGCACAACTAGAGAAAGCCCATGCGCAGCAATGAAGACCCAACACAGTCAATTAATTAATTAATTAAAATAAAATAAAATAAAAAAGAAGGCTGTATGATCTGGTAAAATGAAGCCCAATGTTGGTATATCTTATTCTCAAATGGACGCTTCTGCATGATGCTCATATTATACAGTTTCCTCCAACCCTTTCTTTCCCTTTCAAAAAAGTTGCCTAAACTCTCTGCTCACATCAGCCTACTCCAATCTGGGTCTGTGCACATTGGTTCTCTGAAATAACTCTTGCTGTCATGACCTGCAAGTTGTTTTCATCAATGGACATGTTTTAGTCCTCATTTCTATACACTTCTCAGAAGCATTCAATACTAATGGCCACTTCTCACTTCAAGTAACGTGAACAATCTTTAGCTTCCAGGACACCACACTATCATACCTCCAACATCTCTGGATACTTAGTGTTTCTGGCCACCCATCAGTCTCAAGGCAACCACTGAATGCTGAATTCCACGGGAATCTCTATACTCTCTCCCTAGGTGATCTCATCCACAGTCAGAGCTTTAATTACCAGATAAACATTAAGAACTCACAAATATGTACCTTTAGATTCTCCTATGGGTGCTTGACCTTACTATATAACTTCTCTTGATTGTTCAAATACACCTCCAACTCCACACATAGTGAACAGATTCAGAACCTCTAACCTGCAAATCTCGTTGTCCTCTAGCATTCTGTGTGTCTGTGACTGGTACCACTATTCATCCTTGACTCCTTCCTTCCTCTCCAGCCAACCCATCCCTAAGTCCTGTATTTTCCTCCTTATGATGCTTGAATCCAGCCATGTTGCTCCGTCTTTATTGCCCAGCCACTTGGCCCATGCTCCATCCCATCACTTCTCAACTGGATCCCTATCAATGACTTCCTAAGTGGTCCACTGCATCCACTCCTGTATCTCCTGCAACCTTAATATCCTTTCCATTTGCTGCAGTCAGAACAAACCGTTGCTCAATGGCTTAAAACCCTTTGCTGGATTACCAGTACATGTACACGAGAGAACAAGATTCTGAGCATAACATACAAAGCTCTGTTTGGTCCAGACCCTGTCTATACTCATCCAGCCTCAACTCTCACCACCTTTACCTCACTCTTAGTACTGCCATCACCCTGACTTACTTTCCGTCTGTGCTCTGTTCCTTTCTGTCTCTGGGTCTTTGCACATACTCTTTCTTCTGCTTACATTTTACACTGCTTATTCTAAGTAACATCTCCTTATTTTCAGATCTTGTCTTAACACTTCAGGGAAGCTTTCCCAGACTCCCTAGTTGATAAATTTAAGTCTTATGTGCTGTGTATTTTCCAAGATGGCTGCAAAGTACCTCCCCATCCCTTATGTTGTTCTTACAATGTGATGTCGAATATTCCTCTCGTCAAGGGAGCCCTGTGTTCTCTCCCCTCGAATCAAGGTGGGTCTGTGACTATGCCAGAAGCGACACAGTGTGCTTCCAAAGCTATGTCACAGGAGGAGATGCAGCTTTTGCCTGGTCTTTTTTTTCTTTTAAGATACTTGCTCTTGGAAGTCAGCAACCACGCTGTGCAAAAGCCACATGGAGGGGTTGTGTGTACATGAACCACCTGAGAGCCCACCTGAGACCCCAGTCAAGAGCAAGTATCAATTTCCAGACCTGGGAGTGAGGAATTCTTCAAGATGACTCCAACCCAAGTCACTGTATGACCACGATTACATGAGAGACCCTCGCCAAGAACTTCCCACTGAACCCAGTTAACCCCTAGAACTGTGAGATAAATATCTTGTTGTTTTAAGCCACTAAATTTTGAGCTGATTCATTACACAGCAATAGATAACTAAAACATGTGCTTCTTCAAAAAAACAAACGACCCAATCAAAAAATGGGCAGAAGATCTAAACAGACATTTCTCCAAAGAAGACATATAGATGGCCAAAAAGCACATGAAAAGATGCTCAACATCACTAATTATCAGAGAAATGTAAATCACAATGAGATATCACCTCACACCAGTCAGAATGGCCATCATCAAAAAGTCTACAAACAGGGACATCCTAGGCAGCACAGTGGTTAAGAATCTGCCTGCCAATGCAGGGGACATGGATTCGATCCCTGCTCCAGGAAGATCCCACATGCCACGGAGCAACTAAGCCCATGTGCCACAACTATTGAGCCTGCGCTCTAGAGCCCGTGAGCCACAACTACTGAGCCTGTAAGCCACAACTACTGAAGCCCACATGTCTAGAGCCCATGCTCCACAAACCAGAGAAGCCACCGCAATGAGGAGCCCGCACAACACAATGAAGAGTATCCCCCACTCACCATAACTAGAGAAAGCCCGTGTGCAGCATCAAAGACCCAATGCAGCCAATAAATAAATAATAAATTTTTTTAAAAAAAAGTCTACAAACAATAAATGCTGGAGAGGGTGTGGAGAAAAGGGAATCCTTCTACACTGTTGGTGGGAATGTAAACTGGTACAGCCACTATTGAGAACAGTATGGAGGTTCCTTAAAAAACTAAAACTACCATATAATCCTGCAATCCCACTCCTGGGCATATATCTGAAGACAACGAAAATTTGAAAAGACACATGCACCCCAGTGTTCACTGCAACACCATTTACAATAGCCAAGACATAGAAGCAACCTAAATGTCCATCAACAGAGGAACGGATAAAGAAGATGTGGTGCATATATACAATGGAATATTAGCCATAAAAAGGAATGAAACAATGCCATTTGCAGCAACATGGATGGACCTAGAGATTATCATACTAAGTGAAGTTAAGTCAGAAAGAAAAACACAAATATCATATCATTCATATGTGGAATCTAATTTAAAAATGAAATGATACAAATAAACTTATTTACAAAACAGAAACAGACTTACAGATATCAAACACAAACTTATGGTTACCAAAGGGGAAATGTGGCGGGGAGGGACAAATCAGGAACTTGGCATTAACATACACACACTACTATATATAAGATAGATAACCAACAAGGACTTATTGTATAGCATAGGGAACTCTACTCAATATTATGTGATAACCTATATGAGAAAAGAATCTGAAAAAGAATGAATATATGTATATGTATAACTGAATCACTTTGCTGTACACCTGAAACACAACATTGTAAATCAACCATATTCCAATAAAATTTTTAAAAATAATAAAAACAAAAAATAAGACATGTGATTCATAGCATATACCTATCTGTGTACCTATTTGTGTAAATGGTTTGAATTCACCATAGTATTTATCTATTTGTATAAATCACTCAACTAATATCTGTATTCCCTGACAGACTATGATTTCTTTAACACAAGTAGGGACACTGATTTCATCGTTGTATTTGTAGCACTAACAAATAGCACATAGTAGGTACTAAAAAAAACTTTTAAAGTAAATTAATAAGTGAATGACTTTCTATTGTTTGTACAAGGTTTAATAACTTTCCCACACGAAAGTTTAAATGAACCATTCAATACAACTAATTGTGTAATCTCTTGATGCTTATTTGAGGTGACGTTTCTCACTATAAAATTAATTACTCAAAGTATGATGAATGATGATTCAACATCCATTCATCAAATATTTGACTATGTGCAAAGGCACTTTGGAAATACCAAGAGTTAGACCATGGGGTTTCTGCACTGCACTTGCTCATACACGAAATGATTCAAGAATTTACCAGAGACTATTGGCATTCAAGGATTCCACATTCTTTGTGTTTATTTTTGTGAGAAATTACTGAGGCATTTATTAGAATCTCAAAAGTTCTGATGCTCTGCTGGTAAGTAATGGGTCTTGACTCTCTAGCATCAAGATCCTGATAGACTTTTGTTTTCTGTCTGGTAATGTGCCTGAAGTGATTGAACCTCTGTGTCTCTGTGGCAGTAAATTATAGTGTGATCACATCCTGGAATCACTCAACTCTACCGAAATATGATTAGAAAAAAAACTAGGAATGCATATAGAAATATCTGTATTTGACAGTTTAGCGGTTTAGAAAGTGTGAATTCTGAGTGTCTGCCGAGTGACACTGTGGGTGGTGTGGTCAATGAGAGGTCACAGTACACTGGAGGGGTCAGGAAAGCCACTGTAGAGGAGGTGAAACTTAGCACAGATTTTGAAGAGAGAACAATGTGACCAGAAACACAGAAGTTGGGGTGTGCATTGCAACAAGCCAAGAGCAGAACAGTCATATAGGGGGACAGTGGGATGGGCAGCTGGAAAGGAAAACTGGAGCCAAATTATGTAGGTTCTTAAAAGGCAGCCAAAAGCTGCGCACTTGATTCTAGAGCCTATAAGCTATAGGTGAATGATTCTCAAGGAGAATGGAATATGGCCTCTTAGGAGAGCCTGATTTGCACCACACTGCCAGGGGTGCCCTTTTCCTTTCCTTCTTTCCCAGGATCCCTTCTGTAGTGAAATAGTAAGTAATAAGCCCTTGTGGCTGATGTGCATGTGTTGTTTCTCTGGGTAGGGTGAAGCAAGAAAAAATAAAATGAAAAGACTGGAAGTATCTATAATATGATCTGTAGATACACATTTAGGGTTTTTTAAAAGCATGACAGTGACATGAATAAAGCAGTCTCTGAGGAAGATGACTATGGTAGAGGGCGCCATGAATAAGAAGGAAAATCTAGATGCAGAAGTTGATGCCTCAGACACTGTTGGCTGCCAACCCAACATCCATCCTTTGCATCTTCACTTCTGGTACAGCTCCAGTTTTGTTCATTTCTCATTCACTCCACAAGAATTAGGGGAGTTTAACCCCTCCCCCCGCTTGAGAGGCAAGTCCTATTTGGTTTAAGCCAATCATGACAGTCCTGTTCTCCCTACTAGGAATCTGTTTAAGCGAGTGCATAAGACACAGTAGCACACTGAAATTTGAGGGGATATCTGAGAAAGATTTATTCACTTCTTGTTGCAGATCAAATTCCCTAAAAAGCAGACTCTGAGATGGCAATGAACATACAGAAGGGTCATGAAGGAGTATATTTGGGATCAACATCCTGTGAGATAAAAGGCAGCAAGATGTGGCAGGAGGAGAAGTGGGGTATGATGTAGCCTCAGTGAAGGCCTCAGTCAACCCAACAAGGAACTTTGAAGATGGTCTTGTAGAGTTGTTCTGAGTTGGGTTGAGGAGGCTGGGCCTTTATACGTATGTGACAGTCATTGGATATGGGCTGCTCCCAGGAAGGGAACATGAACTCGGGAAGACAGTTATAGTCAGCAAAGAGCATTTCCAAAACAGGCTGACAGCTGCAGACTCTCTGAAGGAAACACTCTCAGCAGCTGGGGAAATAAGTTCCTTTAAGCCTGAAGAGGGTGACTTCCCTGGTGGTCCAGTGGTTAAGACTCTGTGCTTCCACCGCAAGGGGCACGAGTTCGATCCCTGGTCTGGGAACTAAGATCCCACATATAGCACGGCCAAAAAAAAAAAAAAAAGCCTGCAGAGGCAGGATATAGGCAGCATATCACAGCACCCACTCTACTCCCCTAAAAGAATCATATAGACAAGAGAAGTCCCTCTTCTGCACTGATGTTTTTATGTATGGATGTGATGCCTGGAATGCATCACCCATTTCACAGCCTGCTTGAGCCAACACATATGGAGAAGGGAGAAATGAAAACTGCAAGAGAAACAGGACAAGAGCCCACACCTCCGGTACCTGTAGCCTACCTGGAATCCTAGACTGCTTGATATTGGTGGTTAGACATGTCCTCACTGTTTGTAACAGCTGAGTTAAGATTTTCTATTACTTGCATCCCAAGCAGCCTAGCCAAGAAGGGGTAGTTCAGGCAACAGATAATAAGGTTTGCA
Source organism: Hippopotamus amphibius kiboko (assembly GCF_030028045.1). Classification (NCBI taxonomy): domain Eukaryota; kingdom Metazoa; phylum Chordata; class Mammalia; order Artiodactyla; family Hippopotamidae; genus Hippopotamus; species Hippopotamus amphibius. The sequence continues at coordinate 102,639,327 of NC_080203.1, read as the reverse complement.
AAAGCACATAAAGAATGGGAAAGAAGGCATAGGTAGAAGAAACGTGACAAAAGCACCAGTAAAACCAAGGTCCTGGCAGAATATGGGATATGATGATGACTTCTTTATAGTTGCCACAACTTTGTTCTTGGAATAGTCAGATAAATTAGATGGTACCAATATTCTGGTGAATATTTAAAGTGATTAATACGGTAGATATGTGTTTTGTGATAGTCCAACACCCTTCCTAAATGGTATCCCAATTTCTTTCTGGGGACCTACCATTCCCTATTATAAAAATTTGGTAGTATGAGAAACCCAAATGGTTTCCCCTCCAATTGTAGACACCCACTGGGTTTTAGGAGGTCGCGTTCATCTGATTCCTCCTTATTTCCCCAATACAGTGTGAGGTAGGTATCTTTTCTTGGTCATTTGGACCTTGAATCTAGAACAAGTGACAGAAAAATGAAATGACAAAAGGGTTGGAGGTTTTGTTTTTTTTTTCCTTTAACCCAATAGCAGTGCCCTGACTGTTCCTATAGTGCCTATTTCCTGTGCACCCTGCCCCTACTCAAAGCTGGCCTCCTTTTGCTTGTTTCCAAATTGTTTTCTTCTGTATTTCCACCCAAACTGTGCACTCCTGAAAGCTTACTCACTTTCCATCAATATCCAGTCTCTCTCTTTAACAACAGAACTCCTGCAAGGTCCTACTGTACAGCACAGGGAATTATATTCAATATCCTGTGATCAACCATAATGGAAAAGAATATTTTAAAAAAGAATGGAGATACACACACACACACCCCTATATACAGGTTTAGATAGGCACTTGGATTCTCAGCTCAGGATGATATTTCATCCTTGTTTGCAATTTGGTGTGGTCATGAGGCTAAGTATTGGTCATTGGAGCGAAGCAGAAGTAATGTATGCTATTTCCAACTTGTTCCCCTACAACAGAAGGTTTATGTGCTCTCCTGAGCCTTTCTCTTTAATCTTGGCTGGGAGATGATGAGAACTGGACCCAAGCCATCTTGAACTATGAAATAAATGGAAGCCCTATACTGAGGATGGCAGAGCGGCTTTACTAGCCTTGGACCGCCCCTTTCTGAACTGTGATCTGAGAGAGAAACATATACCTTGAATAACCCACTGAATAGTAGTTCTCTGTTGCAGCATCTTGACATGTGTCCTGAGTGATGTAACTTCCAGTAACTTCTTAATTTATGACCAAATATATTCATCTGACATGCCAAAGAAGCTAGTGTTAATAATATGAAGGTTTTAATAAAATTCAAACTTTTGTGGGGTTTTGTATCCTAAATAGTGGTGCACATGAAATATTTAAACAGTTCAGCAGCCAAGAGAAGCTTCTGCAGACACTGGAATATTTATAATGTAAGACAGGAAGAGTCATGGTATTTGTGTTTCCATAAGGCCAAGGAACCATTTTCATCTTGGATCCAATCTAGAAATTATTTTTCCTGCCAAAGCCTAACTTGGATAAAATCCTTTCTTCACCAATGTGAAGCAGAAGCCACAGGAGGAGAAAACTGAGTTTCCACTGAAGAGAACAGAGCCACAGCACAGAGAATGTGATCTTATTTCCAGAGTTGAACGATAAAAGCAATGTTTTTTGCAGTGTTGAAGGGGACACATCTGCTTAGTAATATAGTTGCTACATCTCACAACTTTAAACTTTGAACAATTACTCAAAGTAGACTTAATTTTCTATAAATTTTCCAAAGACCTATGGCACAGATATTTACTGAGCAGTAAATATCCATATGCTCCTCTACATTTCCCAGCCTTCTTGCACTTAGGCAGAACCATGGGGCTGGTTCTGGCTATAAGTGAGATGCATCATTCCTAAGCTTTAGCATTTAAGAGTCAATATATGTAGTTAAAAATCTCCCTACAAAGAAAATTCCAGGCCCTGTTGACTTCATTGGTGGACTCTACCTAACATTAAAGGAAGAAATAATACCTATTCTCATAGACTCAGAGAAAACTGAAGAATAGGGAGTACATCCCAACTCATTCTATGAGACCATCATTATGCTGATAGCAAAACCAGAAAAAGATATTACCAAAAAACAAAAAACACCAAAAAAAAACTACAGATCAATTTCCCTCATGAACCTAGATGTAAACATTCTTTAGCAAATTGAATCAAATAATATATAATGTAAAAAGTATAATGCATCACAACCAAAAAGAGTTTAGCATAGGAATAGAAATGTTTTAACATTCAAAATTCAATCAGTATATTTCACCACATTAAGAGACCATAAAAGAAAAACTAGATGATAATCTTAATACATGCAGAAAAAGTATTTGACAAAATTCAACACCCATTCCTGGTAAGAATTTTCAGCAAACTGAAACTAGAAGGAAACTTCTTCAACCCAATAAGGAGCATTTATTTACAAAAGAACTGCAGCTGATATCATACTTTATGGTGAATGAATGTTTTTCCCTTAAGACCATACTGTCCACTCTTGCCACTCCTATTCATTATTGTATTGGAAATTCTAGCCAGTGCAATCAGGCAAGAAAAAGAAAACAAGGATATTCAGACTGGGAAGAAAAAAGTAAAACGGTCAATTCAAAGATGAAATGACTGCCTATGTAGAAAATCCAATGGAATCTTCAAAAAACAATTAGAGCTGATAAGTGAGTTCTCTATACTATAAATTATATAAACAATTGGAAGCTGAAATTTAAATATAGTACCATTTGTAATAGCATTAAAATATGAAATATTTAGGTATAAATCTGACAAAAGCTTGTAAGATCTGAATACCTAAAACAATAGAATATTGTTAAGTGAAATTAAAGTTCATGGATCAGAAGACTCGATATTGTTAAAAGGTCAATTCTCCCCAAACTGATCTATACATTGTACTGTATTCAATTCAAATCACAGTCTCAGCAGGCTTTTTAAACAGAAATTAACAGACTGATTCTAAAATGAATATAGAAATGAAAGGGCCCAGTAGATAAAAAACAACTTTGAAAAAGAAAAATTTGGAGGACTAACACTCCTTGACTTGAAGGTTTATTGAAAGGCTACATTAATGAAGACAGAGTGGTACTGGCATAAAGGTAGACAAACAGATCAGTGAAACAGAATACATAAGTCCAGAAATACACCCACACATATTGGGTGTACTGATTTCTGACAAAGGTGTAGAAGCAATGCAGTACAGAACGGACAGTCTTTTCCTTTAGTGCTGTAACAATAAAACACTCATATCTCAATAAATAAAAAACTTTGATCCATACCTCACACTAAAGACAAACAATTCAAAAAGGATAATAGTCCTGAATGTAAAACAAAGTATAAAATATCTAGAAGAAAACAAAGGAGAAAATCTTAGTGACCTTGAGGTAGGCAAAGATTTCTTAGACATGACATCAAACGCACAATCCATAAAAAAAAAATGTTAAATGGAGTTCATCAAAATTAAAAACATCTGTTCTTTAAAAGGTAATGTTAAGAAAATTAAAAGACAAACCACAGATGGAGAGAAAATATCTGCAAATCACATATCCATAAAGAACTCTCAAAACTCCAAAATAAGAAAATAAACCACCTCACAAATTTGGAAAAGATAATCCAAAGTAGATATATGGACGGCAAGTAAGCACAGAAAAGATGCTCAACATCATTAGGGAAATTCAAATTCAAACCATTAATGAGAACACTATATACTTTCTAGAATGGCTACAATTGAAACAACTTACCTTATGTAGCAAGTGTTGACTAACCCACTTTGTGGATTCACACTGGATTTGTAACCTGAACTCAAAATAAACCTTTGTTAAGTCACTGGCTTTGAAGTTAATTCATCTTCATAGGATAAATTGGTTTGTCCATTAGGGTTCAATTAGGAAAGCAGAACCACTGTAAGCCATATGGAATTTGAAATTTATCATAAGCATTAGACCTTAGGTAATTGTGGGAACTGGTGAGGAACTGTATGAAAACCTGTTCTCTGTTTCTGGTGATGAGCCTGAAGTCACTGTAGGTAGCAGGGCTAGCTATCAGCAAGAAAAGCTGAATGTGAAGTGGGAGAGAGCAAGGACAAACTAGAACCCACAAAGACACAGTGGAAACCGTCTGTTATTACCATCTCCAGCCTCAGTGATGTGGGTGACCGGGAGAAACTGGCGTCTTTTGTTATGCAGCTGCATATGCAAGTGGTCCAGAAACTGAAGCTGAAGGAAGTCAGGCAGGAGCTGAAGAACCTGTGGGCTCAGCTGCTGTCTGGTGCCAGCATACCAGTGGCAATGTGCACACTCTGCAGTATTGCCTGGCACCTGACACTGACCTTCGAAGAATAATTACTACTAAGTCTTTACCTTCTAAAATCTCTTGTGGCCAACCAGAACCACACAAGGAAGGCAATTTTGAGAAACACAGTTCTGGGGTTAGCTAAACTGACACAGTACAAAGCCATACAGCGGAGATGGCAACATGACATCCAGAAGAGGACTTATCAACAGAACTTGAGTAACATAACAAAGTAAAACAAGACAGGATCAAAATGAAGAGCATTTTATTAGCCACGCCTGGCTAAGGATACTCATCAATTCTTCAGAGAGAGAAAAAAGAAAAGGAAATTAATATGGAAATGAAATAATTACTGTACACAACTGTCATGATTAAAAACACAGGTTTTGTAAAGTTAAAAATTAATTTACAAGCTGTGTGTTCTTATGCAAGTTCATTATCGTCTCCGTGACTCACTTCTACATTTGAAAATTGGGATAATAAAACTCTTGTCATAGGCTTGTGAAGATTAAATAACTTAATAAAGAGAAAGCACTTAGATCAGTGTGTGGTGTATCAATGCTTATTAAATGTTGTTATAATTATTGTATACAATCATGCTTTAACTTTGTAATGAAACATACACATTTATGATTCTCAGTAAATTCCTGGGTTGTCTTCATGAAGTTCTGAATGAAATGCTTCTTCCATGTGTTATGGCAGGTAGATACTTGGAATGGGAGTTTCTGCCTGATTGCTGTAGGCAAGATTTTGGTGTCCAGAATGGAGAAAACCAAGTTTGCAGTTCTTTCTTGCTGAACACTTCCCATTCAAGAAAGTGTCTGTATATACCTCATTAATTATTATCACTTCTATATATTTATATGTCTTATCAACACAGGAGTTCTGACATAGGAAAATTATATATTCATTCCATGAATAATCACAGAGAAGGCAAAAACTGTCTACTTAAAAAAAAAACTCTTCTAAAATAGCCCTGTGTGTTTAGTGAAGATTTCCTCTCAGCTAAAGTCAAGGTATACAAGCAAGTGCGACTGCAATTTACGAGACTCAATTCTGGACCTGGGATGATTTTCACTAGAATGTGTGTACTTGTGTTTGTGTGTGTGTGTGCATGCATGTACATGTGCGTGTGTGTGTGAGAGAGAGGCTGCTACCAGACTGGAGTTTATATTTAGTAGATTTTCACAGCCAATTTGGTTGATTGTATTTTGCTATTTTAAAACAGTCAGTACCTTTTGGGAGGAAGGCCTGGGGAGCCATGATTATGCAAGACCAAACTGGTTAAGAAAGTTGATATAAAACCATCTCCTTTTTGTAACCTAGATGTGGTTGAGCCTTTCCAATTTCTGTTAGCCCAAAGAAAAGAAATCTTTAATACTATATAAAATATCATGGAGTTGCGTCCTAATGAATCTCACGTCTGGGGTCTTTCCAGGGTAGTGAGCAGGGCTCTTCCCTACTACCTGGTGGCTGTGGATGATTCCATGCCATGGTTCACAAGAGGGGTTAAATCTGTCCTCTTGTCGCTAGTGAAGCCCGTAAGGAAAAATATTGCCTCAAGTTTCCTTCTCTCTCTGTCCACAGTGTTCAACTTAACCTAGGTCAACATGGATTTTTTTAAACTGAGAGATCACTGTGGCAAAGAATTGTTTAACAACACAAGCTTGATTCTTAGCTAGGTACATTGCTTCCCAGAATAAAGAACTACATCTGCCTCTGAACCCCTTGTGGAAATATGATCAAGTTTTAGCCAATGGGGTTTAGTGGAAGTGGTATAGGCAACTTTGGGAAAAGTTGTTTAAAGGAGCTGACTCAGTTGGGGCTAGGGGAGGGCCTTTTTGCTTTTCTTCCATTCTCTCCCCTAGACTACATATGTAATGGCTGGAGTTCCAGCATCTACCTTGGTACATGGGGTGACCTTAAGGACAGAAGAAGCTGCATGCTGAGAATGGCTGAGCAAAAGTTAGGATGAGTCTGTGATTTTGTGGAGTTGTTGTAACAATTGAAGACTGTCTACCTGTGAACTTGTTTTATGCAAGAGAATAAACTGTTGTGTTTTTAGCTATTATATTTAGGTCTCTATTACTAGTACTTGAATGCAATTATTGATACAGTTAGGAAACAGAAAGTTATTTACCTCCCGGTTCAGGTCTTTGCCAGGATAGTACCCCCTGTGGATCCTCCTTCAGCTCTTCATCTAGCTTTCCCACCTCAGGTTGGTGACAACTGACTAAATTCCAATGGCCATTGAATTCTCTCCTATATGATTGCCTCATTCCTTTCTACAGGAGGAATTTAACCCCTGGGTTCCTTCAAGCATTGAGGAGTATCTTTGATTTCAGTTAGTAGACCTAGATAGAGACCAGTTGTTTGCTCTAGAGCAGTCTCAGTTTTATGAATGAGGATGGTTCTGCCTCACCCAATTCTAATTTAAACACCTCCTCAGTGAAAACTGCAAAGTTGATGGGCCATTTAACCATGCCACCCGTTGTTTCAGTTTAGGTCCTCTGGAAAGCAGATGCCAATGTGAATTTGATGTGTAAGATATTTATTGGGGGGTAACACCTGTGAAGGATAAAAGGCAGAGGATGAAAACCCACAGATTTGCCAGAGAGAAGTGATGGATTTGGTTTGAAACAGATGGGGGAAATCCTCCCAGCTTTGCTAGCCCAAGGCTGAGGTCCTAGTTTCAGACTGATTACAGCCAGATATTTAATGGGGAGATCTTGAAACCACTGAACCAGAGAAGTGCTAAGTCCATACCAACTTCATGGACGGCTAAATTAAAAACATGTGGGAGACTCAAAAGATCCTGGGGAAAAGTGAAAGCCAAGGGAAACATAAGAACTGGCTGCAAATCAATGTATTCCTTAATGCATGAGATGGTAGGGGTTGGAGGTGGGTGAAGACAACAGATTCTGCAGTTTAAGTTCAGACAAGTAACTAAACATCAAACAAATAAAACTATAGAAAAAACTTTCAGAAAAATAAGACAATCTTGAGTTATTAGAATATATTAGATAAAGTATTCTCTAAAATGTCCACTTTTAAACCAAAAATTACTGGACATACAAAGAAACTGAAAAGTGTACCCCAAACTCAGGAGGAAAAAAGTAGTGAATAGAAACTAACTCTGAGTGGACCCAGATATGGCATTTAGCAGAGATTGTCTTCAAAGTAGGTGTTATGAATTTGTTCAAGTAATTAATGGAAACCATTAAATGAATTAAAAGAAAATATGTTAATAATGAGTCAATAAATATAGAATCTCCAATAGAGAAATAAAAATCATAAAAAAGGACCAAATGAAAATTCTAGAGTTGAAAACTACAATAAGTGAAATGAAAAATTTAACAAAGCTGTGTAAAGTATCAGTTTAGTCAATTTCTTTAAGTTCTATTTTTTGACAGTTAGGATAAATTATTAGTCTTTTCTTACTAAAACACAATTTCTAAAAGGCAGAGGAAATTATTTTCAAGTGTTGCTTATGTTTCTATTTCCTTTTTTCTCCTAGAAAACTTTGAGGTGGTTAATAACTAATTGCTGAAATATTAAAACAATTTGCCAACTTCCATTGAGTCTTACACAAATATAAGAAATTTTCCGGCAGTAGCTTTTGGGAGGTCAGATTTTTGCCCCAAGATTTAGAGGGTTTGGTAGGCTATTTTATCATTCATAAAATCATTTACAATATAAATAATATAAATTTTATATTATTTTCAGAAACTTGAACATGGCAGGTAGTTGCTGAAAGGAAAATGTACTGTGCTTGTATTACAAAACCAAATTCCCTCAGCTTCTTTAGCTGTGCTTAAAACCAAATAGTTCAGAGGAAGGGTTCATGTTTCTCTATGTTATTTGGGTTTCCATTTCTCTTTCAACCTTGACTATTTCAATCCCTTAAAGGTCTCTTTTTACTGTCTCCTATGGTTTATGAAATGTCACATTTCTTCGAAATTCTCAATTTTCTCTTTTATGGTCATTCCCCTCAGGATTAGATACCAATCCTGAGGAAAGTATGCTATGCTGCCAGGCCTCCTTTTGAGAATTCAAAATCCATAGGATTGGAAATTTTAGGGAACAAGTAACATATAGGCTTGCAAACCAAACACCCACTGCCTAACTGACATTGATTTTATCAGTTTACACATATTTCTTACTCCTTTTCTTATTGCTTCACCCACACACTGTCTGAACCCTGTGTCCTATATTTCAGTTCTTGATGGAAGTAAAGAATTTTCTAGTTTTTTAGATAAAAAATCCTGCTACTGAGAAGTCATAACCCTACGATGGAGTTCTGACACTGACCTCGTGCTGAAGACTGAGGTGTGATCTTTTGGAGTACTTTCTCTTCTGACACCTGAAAATACTTACTTTGATGTATTTGTGGCTGGAGTAATCTCTTTATTAATGATTGTGAAAGATGGCCAAAATACTATCCAATTATGTTACTCTATTCAGCTTTTCAGGAAGGAGGAGGCATAAAATCCCTCGTAAGCCATCTCTTCTTGGAAACAAAACTTGCTTTCAAATCAATGCAAATGCAGTCTGTTACAAACACAGGAAACAGACAAAATGTATTGATTATTCCATTTGTTTGATGTTTAAACCCTTCTACGAAAATAGGGGATAAATTCCTGTATCAGTAGATCATAGACATTTTCTATTTTTCTGTTTCTTCCTCTTTCTACCTCTTCCCACATATATAACTGCTGCTGCCATCACTACCATACAAGCCAAAGAATCACTTTTCAAGCACTTAAGTGGAGAATGGAGAATGGGATGTTATATTTTATATGCGCATTCTTCTTCAAGTACCTCTGTGATGATCATCCCACTGACCACATCCAATTTATCATATGTGCTAAAACTTAGGGTACACATATTGTGACTATGGATAATATTTTTATATACTGTAATAATGAATGTGTAATGAGTGAATCTTTCTCAAGTTCATATGACTATGTGGGAAGTAGGAAGGGAAGAAACACATCTGTGTGGATCTTCACTGAATACTCTGGAGAAGAACAGAGGTGATAAACAAAACCTAGAGGACAAAACCATTCACTAGGGTACAAGGAAAACAATCAGGGGTGATGTCATCAGGTCCTTGTGATCAAAAGCAAGAATAGGGTAGGAGGCCTCCAAAGCCCACATTAAACTTTTTTATGTATTTTCCAATATTCTTAGTAACATACAACTATGCTTTGGAAACTTGGCTTTTTATGCTGTTGACAATGTATTAAAATGAGTTTCAAATTATAAAAAGTATAAAGTATTCCATAGTCCTTCACTCTTAACTGTGAAAGTACATGGATATGCCCTCCATCGGCACACAGAGTAAGTATATTCAATTGTGTTGAGCCCTTGTTTTCCTAGGCTCACAATTAGACTACATTTTTCAATTTTCCTTACAGTAAGTTGGGCCCATGCCATTGAATGCCAGTGGAATGTGGGCATAGTGATATACACAACTTCCAGGCCTGGAGGATGGCAAGACTCCAAGGGAATACTAAAGCCACCAAATGATAAGAGACAAGAATCCTGAATTACTATGTGGAGCAAGGTCATCTACATACCACTGGTGTATTCTGACATGACCAAGAAATAAACACTGTTAACTAAGACTTGGAAACTCTCTGTTACAGAAGTTAAATTACCTAGACTAACACAACTAGTATCTTTCAGAGAAAACAATGTGGAAATTTCTTCTAGTTATTGTAGTAGTTTGCTTCTGAGAGACAACATTCTAAAGTTTTGTAGTAATTTGTCAGTTCAAGAAATTATTCAGCACTTGATGTTATATCACAATTACCCTGGAAGCTATTTTAGAAGATATGACCAGCCCTAGCCTTGACTAGTGAATCAAAATCAGGTAGATCATAGGCAGTTACATTTGAAAAAATTCCCTGTGTTTTACATATACCCTTGGCTAAGAACTACTACTCTAAGATAACCCAAATTTTACCTTTAGATCTAAAGTTAGATTTTCAAGTCTCATTGTTTTAGGTCCATATAATGTATTTGACTGAATTGGTTTTTTTTAAAGTATATTTAATGGTACTGTAAAAATTAATGTAATAAAATTGAACTTTATTGGGGGTACAGTTTTTATAATGTATAGTTTTAGGCAATACCACCCAAATCAAAACAGAGAAGAGTATCATCACTCCCAAAACAGTGCCTCCTACTATCATTTTGTAGTCACACTCTCCTCCTACCCTAACCCACTGCAATCACCAAAGGTCAGAAGGTCAGAAATAATATAGATCAGAGAGGAAATAAATAAAATAGGGATAAAAACAATAGAAAAGATAGATAACACCAAGAGCTGTTTTTCTTTTTTTTTTTGAAAAGATAAAAAAACTAACAAACTTCTAGCCAGGCTCACCAAGAAGAAAAGAGAGAGGACCCAAATAAAATAAAAAATGGAAGAGGAGACAAAATAGACTTTAAAGACTATTATAAGACACAAGGAAGGACACTACATAATGATCAAGGGATCCATCCAAGAAGAAGATATAACAATTATACATATCTATACACCCAATATAGGAGCACTTCAATACATAAGGCAAAGGTTAACAGCCATAAAAAGGGAAATCGACAGTAACACTATAATAGTAGGAATCGTTAACAGCCCACTTACACCAGTGGACAGATCATCCAAACAGAAAATAAATAAGCAAACACAAGCTTCAAATGACACAGCAGACCATCTTGACCTAATTGGTATTTATAGGACTTGCCATCTAAAAACTACAGAATAAACTTTCTTCTCAAGTGCACACAGAACATTCTCCAGGATAGGTCACATCTTGTGGCACAAATCAAGCCTCAGTAAATTCAAGAAAACTGAAATTGTATCAAACATCTTTTCCGATCAAAACACCATGAGACTAGATATCAATTACAGGAAAAAAACTGCAAAAAATACAACCACATGGAGGCTATATTATTAAACAACCAAGAAATCACTGAAGAAATCAAAGAGGAAACTAAAAAATACCTAGAAACAAATGACAATGAAAACACAACGAACCAAAACCTATGGGACGCAGCAAAAGCAGTTCTAAGAGGGAAGTTTATAGCAATACAATCCTACCTCAAGAAACAAGAAAAATCTCGAATAAACAACCTAACCTTACACCTAAAACAATCAGAGAAAGAAGAACAAAAAAATGCCAAAGTGAGCAGAAGGAAAGAAACCATAAAGATCAGATCAGAAATAAATGAAAAGAAATGAAGGAAACAATAGCAAAGATCAATAAAATTAAAATCTCGTTCTTTGAGAAGATAAACAAAATAGATAAACCATTAGCCAGACTCATCAGGAAAAAAGGGAGAAGACACAAATCAACAGAATTAGAAATGAAAAAGGAGAAGTAACAACGGACACCACAGAAACACAAAAGATCATGAGAGACAACTACAAGCAACTATATGACAATAAATTGCATAACCTGGAAGAAATGGATAAATTCCTAGAAAAGGACTATCTTCCAAGACTGAACCAGGAAGAAAGGGAAAATAGGAACAGACCAATCGCAAGTACTGAAATTGAGGCTGTGATTAAAAATCTCCCATCAGGACTTCCTAGGTGGCGCAGTGGTAAAGAATCCGCCTGACAATGCAGGGGACACGGTTTCGAGCCCTGCCCTGGGACGATTCCACATGCCACAAAGCAACTAAGCCCATGTGCCACAACTAGTGAGCCCATGTGCCGCAACTACTGAAGCCCAAGCACCTAGGGCCAGTGCTCCACAACAAGAGAAGCCACTACAATGAGGAGCATGTGCACCACAATGAAGAGTAGCCCCTACTCGCAGCAACTAGAGAAAACCCATATGCATCAACGAAGACCCAACGCAGCCAATAAATAAATTAAAAAAAAAATCGAGTTGCTCCCATCAGGGCTAAGCACACACGAGCCTCCTAGACAGCTCCCTCCACAAGAGGGCAGACAGCAGTATCAAGCAGTATCAGCAGTATTTCATCTTGTGGAACTGAAAACCACAGCCACAGAAAGATAGAGAAAATGAAAAAGCAGAGGACTTTGTACCAGATGAAGGGACAGGATAAACCCCCAGAAAAACAACTAAATAAAGAGGAGATAGGCACCCTTACAGAAAAAGAATACAGAATAATGATGGTGACGATGATCCAGGACTTTGAAAAAAGACTGGATGCCAAGATGGAAAAGTTTACCAAAGACCTAGAAGAATTAAAGAGCAAACTAACAGAGATATGCAACACAATAACGGAAATGAAAAATACACTAGAAGGAACCAATAGCAGATTAACTGAGGCAGAGGGGCGAATAAGTGACCTGGAAGACAGAATGGTGAAAATCACTGATGTGGAAAAGAATAAGGAAAAAAGAATGAAAAGAACAGAAGATAGCCTAAGAGACCTCTGGGACAATGTTAAATGCACCAACATTCTCATTATAGGGGTCCCAGAAGGAGATGAGAGTGAGAAAGGACCCGAGAAAATACTGGAAGAGATTATAGTTGAAAACGTCCCTAACATGGGAAAGGAAATAGCCACCCAAATCCAGGAAGTGCAGAGAGCCCCAGGCAGGATAAACCCAAGGAGAAACACACCAAGACATATAGTAGTCAAATTGACAAAAATTAAAGACAGAGAAAAGTTATTAAAAGCAACAAGGGAGAAACAACAAATAACATACAAGGGAACCCCCATAAGGGTAACAGCTGATTTCTCAGCAGAAACTCTGCAAGCCAGAAGGGAGTGGCACGATATATTTCAAGTGATGAAGGGAAGAACCTACAACCAAGAATACTCTACCCAGCAAGGATCTCATTCAGATTCAATGCAGAAATCAAAAGCTTTACAGACAAGCAACAGCTAAGAGAATTCAGCACCACCAAACCAGCCCTACAACAAATGCTAAAGGAACTTCTCTAAGCGGGAAACATAAGAGAAGAAAAGGACCTACAAAAACAACAACAAAACAATTAAGAAAATGGTAATAGAAACACACATATCGATAATTACCTTGAACGTAAATGGACTAAATGCCCCAACCAAAAGACACAGACTGGCTGAATGGATACAAAAACAAGACCCATATATATGCTGTCTCCAAGAGACCCACTTCAGACCTAGGGACACATACAGACTGAAAGTGAGGGGATGGAAAAAGATATTCCATGCAAAGGAAATCAAAAGAAAGCTGGAGTAGCAATACTCATATCAGATAAAATAGACTTTAAAATAAAAAATGTTATGAGACAAGAAAGGATATTACATAAAGATCAAGGGATCCATCCAAGAAGAGGAGATAACAATTATAAATATATATGCACCCAATATAGGAGCACCTCAATACATAAGGCAAATGCTAACAACTATGAAAGAGGAAATGCAAGGCAGAAATAGAGACACAGATATAGAGAACAAACACATGGACACCAAGTGGGGAAAGCGGAGAGGGTTGGGGGGGGAATGAATTGGGAGATTGGGATACCAAATTGTACACTCTAAATATATGCTGTTTATTGTCTGTTAACTGTATCTCAATAAAAGTACTTAAAAAAAAATCTCCCAACAAACAAAAGCCCAGGGCCAGATGGCTTCACAGGAGAATTCTACCAAATATTTAGAGAAGAGCTAACACCTATCCTTCTCAAACTCTTCCAAAATATAGTGAAGGAGGAACACTCCCAAACTCATTCTGCGAGGCTACCATCATCCTCATACCAAAACCAGACAAAGATGTCACCAAAAAAAATATTATAGGCCAATATCACTGATGAATATGGATGCAAAAATCCTAAAGAAAATACTAGCAAACAGAATCCAACAGTACATTAACAAGATTATACACCATGATCAAGTGGGGTTTACCCCTGGCATGCAAGGGTTCTTCAATATATGCAAATCAATCAACTTGATACACCACAGTAACAAGTTGAAGGATAAAAACCATATGATAATCTAGACAGATGCAGAAAAAGCTTTTGACAAAATTCAACATCCATTTATGATAAAAACGCTCCAGAAAATGGGCATAGAAGGAAATTACCTCAACATAATAAAAGCCAAATATGACAAACCAACAGCCAATATCATTCTAAATGGTGAAAAACTGAAAGCATTCCCTCTAAGAACAGGAACAAGACAAGGGTGCCCCACTCTCACCACTATTATTCAACATAGTTTTGGAAGTCTTAGCCACAGCAATCAGTGAAGAAAAAGAAATAAAAGGAATCCAAATTGGAAAAGAAGTAAAATTGTCACTCTTTGCAGATGACATGATATTATACATAGAAAACCCTAAAGATGCTACCAGAAAACTGCTAGCAGTAATTGATGAATTTTGTAAAGTAGCAGGATACAAAATTAATGCACAGAAAAAGCTCTTTTGATTCTTATACACTAACAATGAAAAGTCAGAAAGAGAAATAAAGGAAACACTCTCATTTACCATTGCAACAAAAAGAATAAAATACCTAGGAATAAACCTGCCTAAAGAGGCAAAGGACCTGTATGCAGAAAACTATAAGACACTGATGAAAGAAATCAAAGACGACACAAACAGATGGAGGGACATACCATGTTCTTGGATTGGAAGACTCAACATTGTGAAAATGACTATACTACCCAAAGCAATTTACAGATTCAATGCAATCCCTATCAAATTACCAATGGCACTTTTCACAGAACTAGAACAAAAAATTTTACAATTTGTATGGAAATGCAAAAGATCCCAAATAGCCAAAGCAATCTTGAGAAAGAAAGACAGAGCTGGAAGAATCAGGCTCCCTGACTTCAGACTATACTACAAGGCTACAGTGATCAAGACAGTATGGTACTGGCACAAAAACAGAAATACAGATCAATGGAACAGAATAGAGAGCCCAGAAATAAACCCATGCACATATGGGCATCTTATCTTTGACAAAGGAGGCAAGAATATACAATGGAAAAAAGACAGCCTCTTCAATATGTGGTGCTGGGAAAATTGGACAGCTACATATAAAAGAATGAAATGAGAACACTTCCTGACACCATACACAAAAATAAAGTCAAAATGGATTAAAGACCTAAATGTAAGGCCAGACACTATAAAACTTTTAGAGGAAAACATAGGAAGAACACTCTATGACAAACATCAAAGCATGATCCTTTTTGACCCATCTCCTAGAATAATGGAAATAAAAACAAAAATAAACAAATGGGACGTAATGAAACTTAAAAGCTTTTGCACAGCAAAAGAGACCATAAACAAGACAAGAAGACAACCCTCAGAATGAGAGAAGATATTTGCCAACGAAGAAACAGACAAAGGATTCATCTCCAAAATATACAAGCAGTTCAATGTCAAAAAACAAACAACCCAATCCACAAATGGGCAGAAGACTGAAATAGACATTTCTCCAAAGAAGACATGCAGATGGCTAACATATGAAAATATGCTCAACATCACTAATCATTAGAGAAATGCAAGTCAAAGCCACAATGAAGTATCACCTCACACCAGTCAGAATGGCCATCATCAAAAAATCTAGAAACAATAAATGCTGGAGAGAGTGTGGAGCAAAGGGAACCCTCTTGCACTGTTGGTGGGAATGTAAATTGGTACAGCCACTATGGAAGACAGTATGGAGGTTCCTCAAAAAACTGAAAATAGAGTTGCCATATGATCCAGAAATCCCAATCCTGGGCATATATCTGGACAAAACTATAATTGGAAAAGATACATGCACCCCAATGTTCACAGCAGCACTGTTTACAATAGCCAAGACATGGACACAACCTAAATGTCCATCAAGAGATGAATGGATAAAGAAGATGTGGTGTATATATGTGTGGAATACTACTCAGCCATAAAAAAGAATGAAATGATGCTATTTGCAACAACATGGTTGGACCTAGAGATGATCACACTAAGTGAAGAAAGTCAGAAAGAGAAAGACAAATACCATATGCTATCATTTGTATATGGAATATAAAATATGCAAATGAATTTTATCTATAGAACAGAAACAGACTCACAAACATGGAAATCAGACTTGTGGTTGCAGGGGGTAGGGTGGGAGAGGGATGGATTGAGAGTTTGGGTTCTAGCAAATGCAAACTATTATATATATATGTATAACTGAATCACTTTGCTGTACATTAGAAACTAATACAACATTATAAATCAACTATACTTCAATAAAATAAATTTTAAAAAAATGAAAGAGGAGAAATAACCAATATCATAGAAATAAAAAAAATCATAAGAGAATAATATGAACAGTTATATGCCAACAAATTGGACAATCTAGAAGAAATGAACAAGTTTCTAGAAACATACAGCCTGCCAAAACTGAGTCAAGAAGAAATAGATGCTTTGAATAGACTGATCACTAGAAGTGAAATAGAATCTGTAATAAAAAACTCTTGGCAAACAAAAGTTCAGGATCAGATGGCTACAGTGGGGAATTCCACCAAACATACAAAGAACTTACACCTATGCTTCTCAAACTATTGCAAAAGACTGAAGAGGAAGGAACACTCCCAAATTCATTCTATGAAGCCACCATCACCCTGATACCAGAAGCAGACAAGCTCACTACAAAAATAACTACCTTTGATGAATACAGATGTAAAAATACTAAACAAAATATTAGCAAACCAAATCCAACAATACATAAAAAGGATCATACACCATGATCAAGTTGGATTCATTCCAGGGTCACAAAGATGGTTCAACACATGCAAATCAATCAATGTGATACACTACATTAACAAAAGAACCACATGATCATCTCAATAGATACAGAAAAAGCATTTGATAAAATTCAATATCCATTCATGATAAAATCTCTCACTGAAGTGGTAGAGGGAACATATCTCAATATAAGAAATGGCATTTACAACAAACCCACAGCCAACATAATACTCAACAGTGAAAAGCTGAAAGCCTTCCCATTAAATTCAGGAACAAGACAAGGATGCCCACTCTCACTACTTCCATTAACACAGTACTGGAAGTTCTAGCCACAGCAATCACACAAGAAAAAGAAATAAAAGGTATTCAAGTTGGAAGGGAAAAGGTAAAACTATCACTATTTGCAGATGACATGATACTCTACATAGAGAACTGTAAAGACTCGACACAAAGACTATTAGAACTAGGGAATTCCCTGATGGTCCAGTGGTTAGGACTCAGTGCTTTCACTGCAGTGGCCCAGATTCAATCCCTGGTCGGGAACTAAGATCCTGTAAGCCATGTGGCATGGCAAAAAACCAAACAAACACCACCCCCCCCCAAAAAAAAAACTATTAGAACTAATAAATGAATTCTTCAAGGTAGCAGAATCTAAGATTAATATACAGAAATCTGTTGCATTCCTTTACACTAACAATTAAATATCAGAAAAAGAAACTAAAAAAACAATCCTCTTTAAAATTGCACCAAAAAAATAACTAGGAATAAAGTTAATCAAGGAAGTGAAAGACCTGTATGCTGAAAACTACAAACACTGATAAAGGAAACTTAATATGATTCAGAGAAATGGAAAAATATCCCATGCTCTTGGATTGGAATAATTAATATTGTTTAAATGGCCATAATACCCAAAGCAATCTACAGATTCAATGCAATCCCTATCAAAATACCCATGTCATTTTTGACAGAACTAGAACAAATAATCCTAAAATTTATATGGAACCAGAAAATACCCAGAATTGCCAAAGTAATTCTGAGGAAAAAGAACAAAACTGGAGGCATAACCCTTCCAGACTTCAGACAATACTACAAAGCTACAGCAATCAAAACAGCATGGTATTGGCACAAAAACAGACAGAGATCAAAGGAACAGAATAGATAGCCCAGAAACAAACCTACACACCTATGGTCAATTAATGTATGACAAAGGAGGCAAGAATAAACAATGGAGAAAAGACAGTCTCTTCAACAAGTGGTACTGGGAAAGCTGGACAGCAACATGTAAATCAATGAAATTAGAACACTCCATCACACACATTTTTTGAGTATAAAAAAATTAACTCAAAATGGTTTAAAACCGAAATATGACATAACAGCATAAAACTCCTAGAAGAGAACATAGACAAAACATTCTAGGACATAAATCACAGCAATATTTTCTTGGATCAGTCTCTCAAGGCAAAAGAGATAAAAGCAAAAATAAACAAATGGGACCTAATAAAACTTAAAAGCTTTTGCACAGCAAAGGAAACCATCAATAAAACAGAAAGACAACCTATGGAATGGGAGAAAATATTGCCAAATGATGCAACCGACAAGAGGTTAATATCCAAAATACACAAACAGCTCATACAACTCAGTATCAAAAAAAACCAAGAAAACAAACCCAATAAAGAATGGTCAGGAGACCTAAATAGACAATTTAGACCTAATTATCTAAAAAATAATACAAATCAACCTATATACAAAAGAGAAACAGACTCACAGTCCTAGAAAACAAACTTATGGTTACCAAAGGGGAAATGGAGGAGGGGAGGTATAAGTTAAGAGTATGGGATTAAGATATATAAGCTACTATACATAAAACAGATAAATAACAAGGATTTACTATAAGCTCAGAGAACTGCATTCAATATCTTGCAATAACCTATAATGGAAAATAATCTAAAATTTACACACACACACACACACACACACACACACACACACCTGAATCATTTCGCTATAAACCTAAAACTAACACACTATTGTAAATCAATATTCAATTCAAAAATGAAAGTTTCAATTCAATTAAAAAGTTTTCCCAAATTAGTTTACACTTATATATAATTTTTGTAATTCTTTATTACTATATGTAGTAATTAAATAATTATACTAATTAAAGAGTTAATATAAATCTGATGCAAAGTTGGAAATTATAAGTTACCTAAAAATATGAAATCAAACATTCCTATGCACAGAATTTTAATGATTTTAAGCAACTGACAGACTGACACATGATACAGAAAACTTCTCTTGTAATAAACACGCTCATAGGGAAAATTCTGTAAAATTTTAGAAGTACTGTGCTACTATTTAGACAAATTCTAAACAAAGTACTTGTAAAGGTTACTTCTGAGAAACTTCAAAAGCTTTTCTAGAATATAAAAAAAAATTTTTTTTCATCTTGGGATAGATGTTTACCATGAATCAGATGAAATTTTTCTTAAAATAAAAACATATTACTGTCATTTAAAGTTAGATATAGCTCTCTAGTTCACTGCTAACCTTACCTTTAAGGCATCTCATCTATTATAATATACATATTATATATACCAGATGAAAATGAAAGCAAATGGAATTATTTGGGAATGCAGCTTGGCCGGGTCAGATAAGATTTCCTGCTGTAGTTTTCGTAAATAATTTTAGGGTTAGGATAACATTTCCTGATGTTTCAGTGATCAGGACTGTGTGTTAACATTATGCCAAAGTAGTTATCCGTCACCATTGTTAGAGGGACTGCTATTAAGCCTGTTTGTTGTCTCTCAGCTTTAAATGTAGCTTCTTTGAGCACAAACATCTTACTTCATTGTATTCAATACAGCTAAACTCCCTCATCCTCCTCCGACTCCCCACACACCCAAGAAGGTTTAGTATGCATTTGTATGCAACAAAAAAATTACCTTCTGAGTAGAATGATGACTTTTCTAATTAATTCTTTAACTCTCATTTCCTGCTTAAAATTTGAGGCCAAACTAGGGAAGATTACAATTGAGATAAATCCAGGGACTAATTAATTATTTCAACATGTTTTCCTTGTAAACAAATTTCTCTTGCCAAAATAATGTACTTTGTTTAAAACAGAGATCACAATTTGTTCTTTGTGGGCAAAATTGGGCCTGCAGCTATGGTTTGGCTCTCCTCGTTTATATACATGCATGCACGCATGGACGCATACATGAATGAGGTGTCTATATAAAAACCCACATTTCCAGATTCTTTTTAAAATGGCTGAGGGTCTGGCAATATTGGACCCAGTACTGAGAAACAGCAATTACCAGGTAGAACAGATTGGCAGCAGTTCAAATATGCTTATCCGTTTAGCCTCTGAAATACTTCAGTTATGTGATCCCTGGTTTAAACGCATTTTTTGTTCAATTTCATAAAATATCCCCTCATTCCTGAGATGAATATTTTCCAACTTTCTGATTTGAGAGAGGCCCTTTCCCAGAATAAAACTGGTATTAGTTTCTACTGCTGCATAACAATAAATTTAGTGGATTAAAACGACATATAGTTATTATCTCATAGTTTTCATGGATCAGTAGCCTGGGTACTTCTTGGCTAGGTCCTCTGCTCAGGGCCTCACAAAGCTGCAATCAGGGTGTCAACCAGGGCTATGGTCTAATCTGAGGGTTGGGTTCCTCGTCCAGGCTCACTGGTTGTTGGCAGAATTCAGTGCCTTGCAGCTGTAGAATAGAGGCCTTCAGATCCTAGAGGCTTCTCACCCTGGCACATGGCCCTCTCTATAATAAGACAGTTTGCTTCTTCAAGGCCAACAGGAGAGCATCTCTACTGCTTTGAATTGCTCTGACTTCTTCCAACTCTGATATCTAGATCTTTTTTGAAAGGGCTCTCCTGATTAGGTCAGGCCACCTAGGATTATCTCTCTTTTACTTAAAGTTAACTCATTAGGAATTTTAAATATATCTGCAAAATATTTCACCTTTTCCACGTAACATAAGCAATAGAGTGATATCTCATCATATTCACTGGTCTCCCCTAAACTCAAGGGGAAGGGATTATTCAGGGCAAGTACACCAGCAGGTGGGAACCTTGGGGGCCATTTTAGGATCCTGCCTATCCTAACTGGCATGTCTTAGTATTATTTTTGAGTTTCACTTCCACTTGGCTTCTATAGTTTATATTTGGCACAGTGTTTTTACAATATTGTACTAGTACTATAGTGGCAACAGCAAAAATTTTTTTATTAAATTTACCTTTTAATAAAATTAGAATTCCACTAAATGTAATATAGGAGACTATTTTGTAAGATTTCAAAATCACATCTACTCTAGACTAACATCCTTACAGCCCTTGTGCATGAAACACAAAGATGGAGTTTTTTTGTTTTATTTAAGTGGGGCAATGGCCACTGTGATTGAATAAGAAAATGTTTTAGTCAGAGGCTAGAATGGGAAAAATAAAGGTAGTTTGATCAGTTAAATAAGTAGCATCTGTGAACACAGGAAAGCAATGTTTCTATTAAAGCCGACTTAGTAGTTTTACCCTTCCTATTCCTTGTGGCAGAGCACTGTGTGACGGAGCCAACCTTAGTTACTACTGTCAATGCTAGAGAGCGCCGCAATGAGATTGGGGATCTGTGGCATGGTCAACCAGTGCAGATAATCTGCAAGGTTCACATGTCAGATCACCTCCCTAAAGGAGCAGGAAGCAAAGAAATTTCAACACAGTTTCTCCACAAAGATGTCCCTGATATTTTCTTTACAAAAAGGTAATTGCATTTTGTGCCTTTCAATATTTTAAAATTAGATTTTTTTTTTGCCCCTGTTTTGTCAGCTGCTAACTCAAAATACCTCCAAATTTTCTCCATATTCACCCATTTAAACAGTGGAACCGACCAGATATAGTTTATTAAAATATGTTCATTAAAAACAATTTTGACTCAGTTTTTGAAAATTGCAAATACATTAAAAACTGTTACAGTGTCAGGAGATTGCCTGATGAAATTATAAAGATGTAAAATTGTTTAGTAAAAACTATGAAATATCTTAATTTAACTTTCACATATAAAAATATATTTCATATTGCAACACTGAACAGTTAAGGCCACAACACTTGAAGGAGAGTTGGAGATACACATATTCTGAAATTGCTTGTCAAAAATAACAGCATTTAAATAAATATCAAAACTGGTCGTACTATTCAAACCAAATCAAACATATTCTTATGTTATATCTTTAAAAGTTTGTTATCAGAAACTTTCCTTCAGAACTCAAATTGTTTTTCAAGTATAAATTACAATGTGCTCGGTGACCATGAAAACATAAACATATTCATAGCATTGTACAAGATTTTGACCTTCTCTCCATATTTGGGGATGAAGTATCCTGATGATTTTGCCCCATGTGGCTCTGGTCGGCATCTCTCTCATTGCTTTTAAAAGCTATTTGATTTCCTACTGGTTTTATCTCTGAGAGTGGCTCATTATTATTCTGCACACTTTTCTGACTCGTCAATGAAATCCTTTTAAAGAGGAAAATCTAGAGAAAAAAAAAAACACACACACACACACGCAGTAAGTGAAATAGTCACTTAATAGTATTTAGGGGGTATAATTTTCAACAAATCTTAACATTATTTCATCACATCTCTATGAGGCACCACAATGGTACATTCTTAGCATCCACCAGCCTTTTTTCTTTCACCAATTGCAATCATGATTCTCCCCTAAAATAAGACCTTTCAGGGTTTACCCTTCAACGCCATCAGTCTTTGGTAATAGGTTATCATTTTTCTTCAAAGAACGAATTCAGGGGACTTCCCTGGCGGTCCAGTGGTTAAGACTTTGCCTTCCAATGCAGGTGGTACAGGTTCGATCCCTGGCCAGGGAGCTAAGATCCCATATGCCTTGCGGCCAAAAAACCAAAATATGAAAACAGAAGCAATATTGTAACAAATTCAATAAAGACTTTAAAAATGGTCCACATCAAAAAACAAAAAAATCTTTAAAAAATCCCCAAAAAACAAAGAACAAATTTAGTATTTCACTTTGCTTTGTTATAAGAGGAAAAAAGATGAAAACTAGGATATTCTACAGGACATACCTCCCCATTCCTGTAGATCAGAACTCCTGGCAAAATGTTAGTGCTGCCAAATGATGGCGGTGGGAGCGCCAGGGGACTGAGTAGGCAATTGGACAAACGGACCTGCTGCTCAGGGGAGGCCAGGGCTGCGGACCGGCAGAAGGAAGGTAATAGCTGAAGAGATGAAAGTAGGCCCCATAACCCAGGGATTCCAGGTGGGCAGAAGAAAGAGCAGAAGAAAAGAGACTGAGGAAAAGCCAAGTGTGAAAGGTAGACAGAGGAAGAGGAGTCAACACTGGGGACTGGGTTTTGTAGAAACAAAATCAGGAAAAAGAGGCAGCTCAGGAGTCAGGGGAGGAAAATATCAACAAAAGAGTGGCCAACAAGGCACATGCAATAGACATCAAGGAAGATGACAACTGAAAAGTTCCAAATGATTTAAGCCCTTTGAGGATTTAGCCAGAGAGAAAACAGGATTCCTAAAGAATGACAACCCAAATAATGGTTTTGACAAGATGCCAAAACCAAAAAACAGCTGAAGATCTGGCTCCTTCAGAAATTAAAATGGTGCTAATAATAATAGTTTACCTTTAAGCTATTATAAAAAATGGAGGAACTAGAATGAAAAGTTGTAACCCAGAAAGTCAGAGTCCAGAAAAAGAGTCTATGAACTAAAATGGGAAAACTCCTGTTCCTGCTATTGTGTAGGAATACACATCTTGAAAAATTCTGCCACTACAGAACACCAAGAAATGCTGAAGAAGTATACAAAATATAATTTTATAATGTGTAGGTGAGCTCACATAAAATGAAGGGAAATCCCCATGGGCCAAAAAAAGAGAGAGCAGGAAGTCTCAGAGGTGAGTTGAGTATTGAAATGGCATTTATTGATCTCATAACTTCAACTCTTAGATTTTAACAGATTTGATCTCACAAAATGTGGAGAATTGGAACTGAGACTGTGGTAAAGTGGGGACCCTCTAAGGACTAGGCCTTTAATGTAAGTCCACCTACAAACACTGGAAGATAACAAAATAACATGTCTCTCTCAGCCTAATAACGTTTTCCTAATGTGAATTTGGGGTTCAAATGTACAGTACTGGTGGAAAACCCTTAACTGAGACATTAACTGAACGTGGTCCCAGAATGCTAACACCCAGGGGAGCTAACAGAATTTTATACAAATTCTCTATGGATGGACTTACCCTAATCTAAGCTTTAAAGGATTTCTACAAAAAGTCCTGGTTGAACATGAACTCACAATCCAAATTTCAAAACACAGAAGGAAAGAAGACACCATTAGCAAGTCAGCCAAAGCAACAAACAGATTTAGACTCTGGAGGATGTCTGACAGGAATAACTAAATACAGAATATAAAAAAAGAATGCTTAAATTATTTAAAGGACTATAATAAAAAAACATGAGCACAAAACAAGGTACTAGGTAAACAAAACAAGGTAAAGGATCAGATGGATTTGAAAAAGGATCAAAACAGAATTTTACTTCAAGATGTGAAAAACATAATAACTGAAATTAAAACTCAGTAGGGAGGTTAAACAGATTAGTCTAAGATGAAAAGATAACATGAAACAGATAAGCTCTGAAATTTCCCCAAATATCACTCAGATATAGAAAATATAAAAGTAATATTTAAAAGACATAGATAACAGAATGAAAAGTTTTATTATATTTGAGTTCCAAAGAAGAGAGAGGAAATATTCAAATATATAATGGATGAGAATTTTCTTCAAATTATGAATGATATGAATTCTCAGATTCAAGAGTCACAATGAATGAGAAGAAAGTTAAAACAAAAAACCTCACATCTAGGCATCTCATAGTGAAATGAAGCACATCAAAGACAGACAATGTAAAAAGCAGCCAGAGAGAAATGACAGATTATATATGAGGTTATCAGCAATTACACCAAAGCAAATTTCTTAATAGCAACAATGGGAACAGATACTAAAAGAAAATAACTGTCAACCAACCATACTACCATTAATTTTCAAGTGAACAGAAACTGAAAAAGTTAACTACAGAAAGAAACTTATGACAGTAACTTCCAAAGGATTTCTTCAGGAAGAATAAAACACATTCCAGAAAGGACATGTGAGATGTGAAAAGGAATGGTGAATAAAGAAAGTGGTATATCAAATAATGATATTTGATTGATGAGGTTAAAAAAATTAAAATGCTTGATACAATAACATGTAAAATGGGAAAAAAGGAGTGATAAGAGAGAAAACTCTTTCTTCGAAGATCCTGGTATTGTTTGGGGAAAAGGAACATTGATTAGCTTTAGATTTTAGGTACATGTTAAAAATGTTAAAGTCAGAATCCAGCTTATAGGCCATTTATAACAGTCACATCTAAAATACAAGCAAAAGTATAAGAATGAAAAAAGATATATTAGGCAAATGCTAACCATAGGAAAACTAGTACAGCTATATTAATATTTGATAAAATAAAGTAGCATATTTTTAAGAACAAAGAAGAATACTACCAATGGTAAGATGACAGACTTAAACCCAATGACATCAATAATCAGATTAAATATAAATGGTCTAAATGCTCTAATTAAAAGGGAGGGATTTGTAGATTTAGATAAAAAAGCAAGACCCATCTACATGCTGCCTAAATCAAATGTATCTGAAATGTAAAACGACAAATGAGTTAAAAGTAAAATTATGTTAAAAGATGATAACTCTAATCCAAAGAGAGCTAAAGTGGCTATATAATATCAGATCAAGTATATTTTAGAGCAAAGAGTATTATTGGGGATGAAGGTCATTTCATAATGATGAAGGGGTCAATTAAGAGGATGTAATAATTCTAAATATTAAGAACCAAATAGCTTTAAGATACATAAAACATAAAGTAATAGAAGTACAAGGAACACTAGACAAATCCACAATTATAGTCAGTGATTTTAATACCTGTCTTTCAATAGTAGAACAAATAGAAAATCAGGAAGGATAGAGAAGACTTGAACAACACCATCAACAAACTTGTCCTAATTGTCATTCATAGAACACTCCACCCAACCACAGTATTCTCAACCTTCTTCTCAAATGAACATTTACCAAGATAAACCTGATTCTGGGCCATAAAATTCACCTCAATAAATTTAAAAGGAATCAATTCATACTAAGTATGTTCTCTAATCACAATGTAATTAAATTAGAAATTAATAATAGATCACTGGAAAAATCTGCTGATACATTGAAATTAAATAACCCATGAGTCAAATAAGAAATCAAAGGGGAAATCAGAAAGTATTTTGAACTGAATGGAAATGAAAACACAACATATCAAGTACTTCAGGGAAAATTTATTGCACAAAAAGTCTATAATAGAAAATAAGAAAGGTCTCAAATTAATGACCTCAACTTCCACGTTAAGAAAAATTAAACAAAATGTTGTGAAAGGAAATTCGAGAAGACATCAGTAAATGAAGAGAAATGTCATGTTCATGAATTAGGAGACTTAATATTGTTAAAATGTTAATTCTTCCCAAATGTATCTGTAGATTCAAAAACAATCCCAAATCAAAATCCCAGCAGCATTTTCTCAGTAAATTGACAAACTGATTATAAAAATTCACATGGAGGGACTTCCCTGGTGGCACAGTGGTTAAGAATCTGCCTGCTAATGCAGGGGACACAGGTTCAAGCCCTGGTCTGGGAAGATTCCACATGCCGCGGAGCAACTAAGCCCATGCGCCACAACTACTGAGCCTGTGCGCTAGAGCCCACGAGCCACAACTATTGAGCCCTTGAGCCACAACTACTGAAGCCTGCGTGCCTAAAGCCTGTGCTCTGCAACAAGAGAAGCCACCACAGTTAGAAGCCAGCGCACTGCAACAAAGAGTAGCCCCCACTCACCGCAACTAGAGAAAGCCAGCGGGCAGCAATGAAGACCCAACGCAGCCAATAAATAAATAAATTTTTTAAAAAATTCACATGAAAGTGCAAAGGGTCTAGAATAGCTAAAACAAGTCTGAAAAGGAGCAAAGTTGGAGGACTAACAGTTCCTGATTTCAAGGCATGTTAAAGCTACAGAACTCAAGACAGTGTGGTACTGGCACAAGAGAAACAGAAACAGGCTCACACATAAAAAAACCAATTGCATTCTGAGAAAGGTATGATGGCACTTCAGTAGAGAAAGGATAGGCTTTTTTTTTTGAACTAATGGAGCTAAAACAATTGAATGTCCATATGCAAAACAAACAAAAAAACCCTTCAATCCATACCTTTACCATTTAAGAAATTAACTCAAAATGGAATACCACTCAGCAATATAAAGGAATGAACTATTGACACATGCATGGATGAATCTCAAAACAGAATCAGTGATTTGCTGAGTATGGCAGGAGGATGTGGGGAGTAAACAGGGATCACAAAGAGGCACAAAGAACCTTCTGCTGATAATGGCACTGTTCACTCTCTTGATTGTGATTATGCTTTCACAGGTGTATATGTATGTCAAAACTAATCAAATTATATGCTTCAAATATGTGTAGTTCATTATGGGTCAATTATACTTAAATAAAGCTATTTTTAAAAAGCAGGGGAGTAATTATTGGGTGGCTCTGAAAAAGATCGTTTCAGGTATTAAGCCTGAAATAACTGACATCAACAGGAAACCATACATAATTGACCTAAGATTCTCCTCACAATAGAGTAAAGCTAACTGTGTACTTGGGGCAAACATGCTGAGTTGGTGCTGCCACGGTAAATAAAGCATAGCATCAGAGAAAAGGAAGGAAAGGCAAGAATCCACAGGCATAATTTTTGGTGGAGAAATTCTCATCTTGGCCTCTTCTATTTCCGGTAGTGACATAAAATAAATCTATGAACTGAACTGGTATGGGGAACTATCCAGGCATCTGCCATGTTCTAGCTAGATTCTGAGGGATGGCACTGGAGTTTTAACCTCTCTATCTGCAGCCTTTAGCCTTGTGCCTGGCACACAGAGGCACCCAGTAAATACATGCCAAATAAACACATGAATAAACTAATTCCATGATGGGAAGAAATTATTAATAGCTAAAAAGCTTACTGCTTTTTTCACTAGCTTACTTAGGTGGAAATTAAGCCAATAACACATTTTTCTTAGTGGCTAACTGTAGATCCAAATTTGCTACAGTTTGGTAAAGCAGTATTTGGCAATTTCCAGATATAACAATCGTCAAAAGATCTCTGACACCAATTAAAATTATGAGTCCTAACATGGCTATCAGAAACATTTAAAATCATCAAAACAAAATTCAATGGTGAATTCTGTCTTGTAGAGACCAAGAGTGTACTTATTTCTTTTATCTTTGGAGTGGCTGTCTAATTAAGGGAAGGGATGTAAAATTTCAGACACATGCTTATTTTGATATGAGTTAATGAATCATTTATTTTCCTAGTTTTAAAAACAGTTTGATTTGTTTGGCTTAGATGGTGTAAATAGGTTAGAGACGTAGATTAAAATATATCATGTGGGAATGACTGAAAAAAATCTCATCCAAATCACCTATTTCCTTTCTAAAATATACAGAATAACAGCCTATTCTTTAAGTAGGAAATATATTTATTACTGCTTGACTTTTTAAAATATAATTTTCATTACTTTTTGTTTCTTTTCTCTAACCAAGGAAATGTGTACTTAATCAATTATATTTTCCATTAGGTATAAATGAGAATTTAAGCAGAATCAAAGTTGAAGGCTGAATTTGTCAGCCTGGCACTCTATCCTGGCCTGGCCTCACCTTTGTCCCATGGTCTTGCGAGGCTCCCTGCTTGGCCTGCCACTATAGGTGCCCACCACGCTCCCTCCCACACAGCATTCCTTCCCTAGCTCAGGCCTCTCTTGTCCTGCGTATTCAAATCCTACCACCTATGGACAATGCTGAAGACCAGAGAGCCTGAAAAGTTCCCTAAACTCAACCACATATTCTAGAATATGCATTTTCATTTGGTCAGAGGTGTGTTTCAAATATTTTTTTCTGCTGCTTCATTTCACTTTTCCTCTCCTTAGGTTCTTATGTCTCCTGACTCCTTTACTTTTCATCCTTCTCCCTCATATTTGATCTTCTTTTCCAGAGTATTTCCCTGAGCTCTTTATAACTGAAAAAAGTTTCTGCAGGAACACTATGAAGTATAGTGGTGGATTATCTGTTAAATGTTCTGTTCTACCAGACAGAGAATCTAAAAGGTTCCTAAACCTTGATGAAATGTTCTAGTGATGCATGCTATAATTCTAAGAAGGGTAATAATTCTGAAGTGTCCTTTGAGCCAGGTCACAGACATCTTTTGGGTACAGTAATCCGAACTTATAATTTTATAAAGATAAAAATGGTCATGAAATAGTTTTTAGTAAAAGATAACAATATGGAGATTTGGGCTAAAATAACTTCTGAAATTTGTGAAGTAATTTTGAAAGGAATTTCAGAGTGACGTATACCTACAAAGATGGCAAAAGACCGCATGTTTACTACCCTAAGGGCGGCTCCTGGTTTTACCTTCATCCTTTCCTCTTTCTTACCCCATTACATTTTACAATTCACTGTCAACCAAAAATATTTACTGAGCATTTACCATGTACTAGGAACTCTGATAAGTGCTAAGGATACACTAGAAAGCAAAACAGAAAATAGTTTCTGTCCCCATGGAGCTGAAGGCCAGTGTGGAGACAGAGACATAATGTAAATGAATATACATGTAACTGCAAACTGTGACAAACACTAAGAAGTATGAGAAAAGGGTGCTATGTGAGAGGATAATAATGGGACATAATAATTTATATAAGTGCTGCTGGTCACAAAAGGCCTCTGTGTGGAAATGACATATAAGCTGAGACCTAAGGCTGAATAAGAATTAACAAGGCTTTTCATTTTTCTTGTCTTCCATGTTTCCTCCTAACACTGCTACCTGGAAATGTCTCATGATTAAAGTCTTTCTGCAAGTGGAAAGAGTAATTTACTTCCAAGAAGAAGAAATGTATCCATTGGACTTGTCACAACTCCAAAACAATATTAGTCCAGAGAGCCCGGAGTAGCACATTGTAATGTTTTCTAAGCATAATTATCTTTAACTTTTCATTCATCCTATTTCTTGGCCTGGCCTTACTCTCTTTTAGACTCTCAGGATATTATATTCTTATAATTTAAGCAGTAGAGTTCTTTTACGTATCTTTTATTGTATGATGAATCAGTGTGCAAGGGATGATTGAAAGGAACATGCTATTACATTTTTGCAGGGCAATCTGAATCAAAATCTAAAATCCAATAAGTAAACATGCATGTTAAAAATGTGAAACATCACCTGAAATCATGTTATGGGGTCATCAAAATGCATACTAAGGGAACTAAATTATGTGGATCACCATATAAAAAATAGAAGAAGCAAATCAATACTTTGGCCTTAACACTAAAATGAAAAGTTCAGTTCACTTACCTTCTTTGATTTTTTTATATCTTTACTTGGTGTTGATTCACTGTCTTCCAGGATTTCTGAAGAACTGCTCTTTGCATGATCATGCATACTTCCTATGATAGGATATATTTAGAAATATTTTTTCTAACTAAAGAGCAAAAAAAAGTCCTGATGCTTTCAGTGAAACTCTATCAACCATGAATTATGGGGTAATACTAAAGAGTAGTGGACAGCTGCATATTTCCTGAAAAGTTAAGGCAAAAATCTCAGAATGACATGACCAATGTTGTAACTGTCTAGGTGACCAGTGCCCAAGTATAGCAAAGGTAACAGTAAATGTTAGGGGCGACTTCTGTAAAATATAAATTCCCTTTAAAAAAGTTAACCTAGTTGTAATGAAATTATTTGTACCCAAATGCACGTTATTTCCTTGGCATTTCAAATTAATCCACATTATATAGTTGAATAATGATCTTTAGACTCATGAAGTGTATGCATTCTTCTAATTTTACACATATATTATCAACAACTTAAATCTTATATGTAATTTCTTTTTAACACTTTAGGTTATATGCTAAGAATACTTAGAGATGACAAATATTTTAACATTTTGGTTAAAATATTCTAAAACTTACTATTCTTTCTGCAGAAGTTAGAAGAAAAAAATGTGTTAAGGAAACTATTCCTTCTTCTGCTTAAATTCTGATCAGATATCCACTATTACGGGACAGTTATTTGTAATGACATCGCAGCAAAAGGCCCACTGTGATGTGATGGTGTGGAAACATAATATGAGGATCATACAGCAAAAACACCAATGATCTGGGTGTAGAAACTGTAGGTCCCAAGGGCGGTCACAGTCTCCTCTGTTCTGTGACCCGTTCTCTGACATCAACAGCGAGGCTTGGACTCCTCTGAAATGTCTGTGGTAAGATCAAAGGCTCAGGTTTGGGCTCTGGGGGAAATAACTGGATGGCCTGCTGTGGCTCTAGGCCAGCCTGGCCATCAGTGATGGCGTCTGGCAGTGCTCACCAGACATATAAATTGAGATCTGGGACAAAAGCCCAACTTAATAATACTGATTGAAAAAAAAAAGCAGTAAAAAGGCTGTTCTAAACCACTTAACACTGACACATGAGCAGCCATGAGGGATGTGAATATTTTTATGTGAAGAAGCTGTGGTGGTGATCAATGAGAACACATAAGCCTGTGTCACATATTTCACAGCTTATTATGAGGGTCATGTGACAATAAAAAGTGTAAAATAGAATTCATGCGTGTAAGCTATAATTCCTTAGTTACAGCTCACATATGCATAAATATCTATATGTACATATGAACGTAGTATGCTACATATCTAGCCTTTTTGAAAGTATGCTTTTGAAGTCAAATGTGCTCACACCTTTTGGATTTTCATTGTATTCATGAATGGCTGGTTCCTCTTGGTTGGCTTTTTTGTCCTATAAACAATAAAGAAACAATATAATAAAAACATATTTGTACTGGGCTAGAAAACCTAGTTTTGGTTTTAAGCAGGGTTCTAGAGTCAGCGTGTAGCTCACAACATAAACATGTGACAATTATTTCTCTTTGCTGGACTCTTGCCTTAGATGATGAGTGATTTGCTAATGTCCTTCCTAGCTTAAAATTGTATGATTAATAAGAATTGTATATTCAAGAATTCTACTCAAAGAAGATTCAGGAACATTAATTGGTATATGAATTAGCTCAACATTTTATAATGTCAAATTGGAGTTTAATGAATTCTATGCTAAAGAATTTCAGGGACTGCCATAACTGGAACTCATAAATGTTCCTTATCAAACAGAATCTTTCCCTCCCTCTGAAAGAAAACAATAACTGCTAGAACACATTTTTTCCTCAGTGAGAGGAAGGAGTCTTGGAAAAAGAAGGAAGCAAGGAAGAGAATGACCTCTGTAGCACAATATCATTTTGTAAATTAAAAATACACACACAAAACAACAATACATGTTTTACAAGTACACATTCAAATAAAAGGACAAGCATGTTTCAATGGTTGTCTGTGTTAGGGCAAAGGGGAATGAGGGTCAAAGGCAACCAATTTAAATAAAGAGAGAAGAGCCTTGCACAGACCAGTGATGATAGTGTTTCATCAACTCGAGATGGCAGGGTTAACTCAGAGCTCTTTGCAAGAGGTTCAACAAATGAAATGAAAATGAATCAATACAGTATCATTCAGTTTGGGTTTCTGAATTCCATACCTCTGAAATGAATCCAGAGTAGTGCTAATAAACAAATGATTTCAAACCTACCAACTGTCTCCTAGCAGGGTCACTCTTAGGTAAATCTGCCAAATGGAAGGGATGTTTTTGGCATCCCTAGCTCCACTTTCAGGATGACTTTCTCTTCCTCAGTGAGGCCTCCTCCCGTTCCCTCTATAAATACTTTCTTCTTGGCCACATCTCTGCAGAACTGATCTCAACCTCAAACACTGCTGTAAACAACTTTCATTTGTCCATGTACATGTAAATATACACACGTAGTGTGCACATACACATCCCATTTCTGCCACTAGCACTGGGCTGCTAATGTAATTTTATCATTTCAAGGACCAGTGCTGAACTTCTTGGTTAATTTCTCAAGAGTGTACTATACTGGCCCATATCAATTCATTTCCATTCATTTGAAGAACAGAATGCTATCAAGAAGTGTGGAAAGAATGTTACAGAAAAAAGGGTGCCTGATTCATAAATTTGTCAAAGCTTGTCCTACAGCATGTAAACAAAGTTATTCATAGAAGTATTTCTGTTCTCCAAGGAAGTTGGAATCTGCCCTCTGCAGAGACCAGGGGACCCATACGCTTTCTCTTGGGCAGGGTCTTGGGATTTAAGCACGTTATCATCATACCTTTTCAATGGCTGTCAATACCTTTTTAACTGAGTTGTCGGTTTCACTGTGGTCATCTGCAGGAACACTTCCATTGCCTCCTGTGGCTTTCTTCTCGCCTTCTAGATATTCCTCAGTTTCCTCATCCACGTCTTCTGGCTCATCACCTTCTGAAAATTCGTGATCCTGTGACAAAATTGATAATCAGGGAAGAGCTAAGTTTTTCTTTTTTAAAAAACAGAGATTTGATATTGCTGTCATAAATAATTTATACCATCTCAAAGAACATGTAGACTATGAATTCAAATATTAAAGTCAAAGAAATAAAATACAGAATAATCCATGCCACATATCAAGTTACTATATTACCAAGGATTTCATGCATGTTACTCGATTTCAACATTTTCAATGAGTAGGGTTCCCAAAGTTCTTTTTAGCACCTATGGTAAGGTTAAAGTGAAAAAACAAAATACTTTCTGGGCTGTCTAGAAAGAATGCTTTTAAATATTAGAGAAGTTAAAAAGCTTTTTATCTACTGTAGCATTATAACATAATCATATGTATATCTTGTGTTCATCTTCCAAAACATAGGGATTTAAAATCACTTCAGAAGTACCACTCACCAATATTCACAAGAGAAAGGTCACTATAATTACTTACATTCTGGGAAAAAGATAAAGGGGCATAGGCAGTTTAAATGGTTTGCTCTTGGTTATTTAAAGCAGACAGAAAACCTAACAGAGGCAGGATTTAGTCCAACTGGCTCTTGTCCAGCTAATCCAAATTATAAAACAGCCTGTCTATGGATTTGATAGACTGGTAATAAATCCTGTAATGCTTATAAAGTAAAAGCAGAAAATATTAGTTTTACTCTTTATTCTATACTGAGTTTTTGTTTGTTTGTTTGTTTTTGCCATTTCATGTTTTGGGTGGAAAACTGCTTATTGTCATTAAGAGACTGGACTCTTTATTGGATATTTTTTCCTATGCTTTTCATTTATGCATCTCACTAAAGGCATAATGACCCCTAAAATAAGAGACACAGTAAGTAATCTGTGTCATTCACTCCCTTGAAGAATGTTTTTACAAAGTTCACCTTAGCCATATTTGCCTGAGACCATATATGCCCTTTATATCCCTTCAACACTATAACTAGCTTCTCATGGTCACCTTCTTAGTGGCTATTTGGCTGAACCTGACACTCAACAGAATCTTTACTGGGTGGTTTGAAAAGAATGTCTCTAATAATTAACTCACCTTTTTTTCTGGCAAAAATACAAAAAGTGAGAGTTCACGCTAGGGAGAGAACGTGTTTGTATTTCACACCTTAGTAACACATACAAGTGGCATCATCAGGCTAGCAGCACTAAAGGTATGGCCTAACAGCATTCCCACTGAGGACAAGCAATCCGCAAGTGAAGCCTTGAGATTTAAGAAAGAGTTTCAGAAGTCACTCTGGGAGGGCTTAACTTAGGTTAACCAAGGTCATGAGGCAGTGCACTTGGGAGGGGAACTCGGGAGAAGGGAACAGGGTACCAGGGGAGAGTTATATTAAAGGATGTGCTACACGTTTAGGTTGGGTAGGGTTAATGACAAGGAGCTACCATTTACCAAGGACTTCTAAAGCTTTCCTTTTCTTCTGCATGATTTCCCCTCTAAGTGAGTTATATATTATGGCTAGCCAAATGCACATTACAGGTAGCTAAAATGATCAGAGATCACTTTACTTTGGAAGAGAATGGGAAGCAAGATTACTAGATTTAAGACTTAGGCCTGATACATAGATGTATTTATAAATGTACATATATGAAGGCCAACTAGAAAGAACAGAGCTCTCGAGACAGAGAATTTCAGACCCTGACCACTTATCTCCCAGTGGGAGGGTCAGTGAGCTGTATTCTATCAAAGTCCTCATTACTTGGACAATTTGGCTAATCTAGGACCTGGGTCAGTTCCAACTGTGCTAGTTTACTACAGTATTAATGTAACCACAGGATATCATGCTATTATAAAAAGAAGCATGGAGTTTTACCTTATTTTAGAAATAAGCAAAACACCTCTTTTATAATGAACTACAATTTTACTCATTAACTTCATGTAAATCTATAACAAAAAACTATATCATTTTCTAAGTTTGGCAAAGCTCTTAGAAAATGGCATTTGTGGTAGAAATCACATCATCAGTCGTAACAATTTGCACTTAATTAAGCACATTTAAAATTAATCTATATACATCTGGACAACTACTTTAAGTCACATACAGCACTTACCTTCAAACTGAAACAATTTAGGAGAGATTGGCAGAATACTGTCATTTTATAAAAAAGAAAGGATAAAGTTTAAATACATTCTTGTCACCAGAACCACATAAGATGTAAAGAGAGAGTCTGGAGTGGTCAGTGGAAATGCATCTTGTGTTAGGACCCCAGTGAAGAAGTGAATGGGCCTGGCTCCCACCAAAGTACCCTTGTTTCATTGGTCAGACACAGCACAGGGAGCTGCAGCCTTTGGTCTGGCCTAGGGCAACACTTTTTACATTTCTTATGGGAAATACCAAGAAACCGTTTCAGTTTGCTTAAGAAACGATTACTGTATGCTTTAAAAACTAGAGACTGCTATTCAGAAGCTGGCCTAGTGGTCACCCTGGAGGGGGTGGGTGATGGGAAATGGCTGGAAGGGGATTGAAGGGGAGCTTCTAGGGAGCTGACACTGCTTTTCCTTGATCTGGATGTTGACTATGGGTATGTTCAGTTTGTAGAAAAGACATTGAGCTATGCATGTATGAGATATATACTTGTCTAGGTATTAACTTCAGAAGAGTTTTAAGTTAAAAAAAAGACTATAAGGTATAAAATTTTGTGCTACAGTTCTGGATTCGTGACATGCATCGATGCCACATAGGGTAGAAAATGTTTTCCAAACAAGTTAAATAGAGCATAAAACTTTATATCTAAGTCATCAGGTGGGAAAGTATATATTTTAAAATCTCAATTTCAAGGTTTTTTTTTTTTAGGACAAGAAGAGCTACTATGTAAGTGCAAGTTTTAACTACACTAGAAATCACTGAGGCAGGAGTGGAGAGTGGGAAGGGCACTAAATACAAAGACCTAAACACTGTTTTCTGAGCCTTGCTCCACTACTCTTGGCCTGAGCAAGGTACCTACTTACTGTATTTCACAGTCCATCTGTAAAATGGAAAAATGACATTAGCAACACCTACCTAGGAGGGTTTGTATCAAGATGAAAAAGATCGTTCACAGAGAAAATAACATGAGCAAACAATAACTATATGTAAATATAAGTGATTTTGTAAAGGCCATTCTATAAAAAGTAAGATAGAATCCCAAGTGTGCATTGAGGACTGTCAAAAAACAGGAAGCTTGGACACTTTTTACCATGCCTCAGATCTTATCAACAGAAAATAGTTCATTTAAAGTGTACTCTTCTTTGCTGTACCCTCTAGTACACATCCCTTTATGCTCTGCCAGGTGCCCGGCAGCCAGAGCAAGCAAGAGAAGAAGGTGGACGCCTGTCAGGCGCAGCCCCTGCTCAGCAGGGAAGTTGGGGATGGCCTCAGCTGGGCTACAGGCAAGTGTTGCCACAGGGCACGATATTCCTAGATCCTCAGGTTTTCCAAGTGAAGTCCAAAAAATATTTTTTTCCAATGTAAAACCTCTGATATTTCAATGTTGGCATCTGATCCAAATGTTTAAAAAATCACTATGTAAACCAAACAAAATAAGTCTACAGGCCAGACTGTATTCATGGGCTGCCAGTTGTGACTTCCCAGTTCTTCACTTCTAATGACTCCTCTATAATCTCTCAACTTCCCCTTCTATCTATGTACCAATCCCTTAAGTCATTCCCAATCCTGTATTTTCACCACCAAATACATTACAGTTTGACTCTGATAAGTGGCCTGCAAAAATAAATGTAGCGTTCAGGGTACAGAACATCTTG
Source organism: Hippopotamus amphibius kiboko (assembly GCF_030028045.1). Lineage (NCBI taxonomy): Eukaryota > Metazoa > Chordata > Mammalia > Artiodactyla > Hippopotamidae > Hippopotamus > Hippopotamus amphibius. The sequence goes on along the minus strand of NC_080203.1, from coordinate 102,602,025 downwards.
CTGGTTCAGTTATATTCTTGCTCTTAGTTTTACTCTATTATTTCCCCCCTCTTTTTCCTTAGAAGATGTATCTTCCTCTTTATCTTAAACAAATGCATGATCCATGATTATACTTTATGTGTGAATTATTTTTTAACTATTTGATAAAAACATTAGGATACAGAGGGAAATCTGTGGTCCTATGACAGCACTAACATCTATATTTTAGACTAACCATGTGAGTGCCATCAGCCTTTTGTTATGGTTCAAATGTTGAGGGGCAGTATTTGACCCATGTTTGGTGTGTAATGATAGTTTCACTCTACCCCATATTTAAAGGTTATCATTATTGTAACCCACTTCACTCCCCTGGATCTACCTCCATAAGCTTTTTTTTTTTTTTGCTTTGCTATGTTGTATTTAAACAAAAGTAAGGTTTATAGGCACATGAAACTAAACTCATGCTCATCAGCCAGTGACTTGGAGATTCATGAGGGTAGCAATGTATGTGACTTGATGTGATCAGAGAGGATAATTAGTGTTATAGGTTAAAACTTGATGTGATCAGAGAGGATAATTAGTGATATAGGTTAACATTTGCTGAGTACCCCTAACATGTTCCAAATGTTAACTAATTTAATTATCAGAAGATCCCCCCTCCTTTACTAAAAGATGGAAATATGACTCAGAAAGGTTAAAAAAAAAAAAAAAACTTTTCCAGGCGTCCACTCAGCTAATCAGTGAAGGGCTGGGATTGGAACTCAGGCCTACCGGACTACAGAGCCCATGCTCTGAATCAGCTCTACCCAATTAATTTGCAGACCATAATGGCTGCCCTCAGAGTTGTCCCCACCCCCACCCCACTGATATTTAAAACACAGCAGACTCTTCTATTTGTTGATAAGCTCACTTCAGTAATATCCTATTCTTATGTATCATCGTATATAATAACAGCAAATAAAAATGTAGAATATTGCCCCCCAGAGCACCAAAGTCTCTGGACTATACATTTCCTTTCCTAAATTGAGAAATATGCCAGTAGAGCTCTTTGATATTCATTTCTTAAAATCTAGTTCTGATTTTATGTCTCTGCAAAGCAGACTTCCTGGAGTTCTGATTTTATGTCTCTGCAAAGCAGACTTCCTGGAGTTCACTCTTGACGGCAACGTGGGCTCTGCCTCAGATCCTCTGCAGCTCTCCACTGCTCACTCTTCCTTGGCTTTCCTAGAAAGTTTTCCTACCCTCCCTCCTTCTCAGACTTCCCTTTCTCAACCTCCCCTTACCTACTAACGTTTCCCTGAATTCTCTTCAGTTCTCTTCTCTCTTCACATTATGAATGCTGCCTCTCATTCAAATCCACAGTTTTAACTACATTTATAAGCCGCTGATACCCAGCATCTTCCCTGAGCTCCAGACACAGTCATGTATCTGCCTGCTGAACATCTTCCGGATCAACAAGCCCCAAGCAGTCTCCTCAATCTGCCCCTACTCCTCTGTTCTCAGCCTCTGTGAGTAGCACTCTTTCTTCCCAATTCTCCAAGCCAGAAACAAGAAAAGCTTGGCCTTTTCCCTCCCTCCAAGCTCCATATCTTTACTAAGCTCTCCAATTCTATCACCAAATATCTCTCACTAATACATGTCCCCAACTCTCCATCCCACTGTCCTAGCCCGGCCCCTCTTCGGTCTCTGCCTGGTCTACTCTAACTGCCTTCTGGCTGCTATCCCTGACTCTGGTCCTGTTCCCTTCTAATCTACCCTCCATATTGCTGCCAGAATGATGCTACAAAAGCCCAAGCATGATCATCTTACTCTTGTTTAATATTTTTTACAAACACAGAAGGTCTTGTGCCTCTCTATCGAGATCAAAGAATACTCCAGGCTGCAGTCACACTGAACCACTCTCCGGGCTCCCGTCAGCCTGGCTCCCATCACTCTGCCCCCTCTTTGCCTGGATAGGTTTTACTTTTCATGACTCAGTTCACGTTTCACCATCACTCTCGGGGAGCCCTTTCCCTTGTCTTTCCCAGTGGCAGCTGAAATGCCATTCCTGAAGCACTCTATTGTGCTGGTCAATTTTCTGCTCAGCCTGTAGAAATAGCCAAGAGTTCCTTGAGATCAGGAGCCATACCTTATAAAGCCATTTTCTTCTTATTAACTAAGGGATTTAATGGAGGAAAGTCATAGATTTGTTTTCAAATCATATTTTTATCTTTGGGCAGTCCTGACTGAGAACATGGTGCTATCAGGAAACACAAGCGCATTGTGAAGCAGCAGTTAAGGCAGTCATAGGAACTCTTTTTACCTGGTGTTCTTTCAAGAAATCTATACCTACCTAACGTCCCTGATAGGTTAGAGGGCCACAGGGGGTTGACTGGAAGCAGCCCTTGCTGCTTGAGAGCCACATGATTCGGGGTAGCTTCTGTTCTCTTTTTGGTGCTTGGTACATAAACATTTGTTGACTGAATAATATGTACCAAACATAAGTCATGCGTCAGGTACTGGGCATATAATGTCACACGTAACTTTCACAATGGAAAGAATGAAGGAAGGAATTACAGCACCTTCCTCTGTGGTAGCATTTTATTGTTAATCTACATGTAACAGCAAATTTATTTCTGTAGTGAAATAACAGAAAACAGCTCAATTGCACTCACCTGGAGTGCTGCTGGTCCGCAGCGGCAGATGTTTCTGTGGTACTCCTTTGCAGCTTACCTTATTTTTCTGCCAGAGTCCTCATTTGAAACTGTAATTCAATGGATTCTACATACACAACTCACACTTGCCTCAAAAATGATCACTGATAAACTACAGTAAAACCGTGATCAACCAGCAGATGGGGACAGTAAAGAAGGAACTAGTTACTCCAATATACTTAACCAAATATTAATTCAGGTCTGAAAATGACTAGGCCAGTGCTCTTTTGACCAGAGCACTAGGCCTGCATGAATTAATGCTTCTAAAAGAGCACAAAAAGTTATTTTTGACCAAGGAAATATGAAGAAATGAGTAAGAAATGCTGTTTACAAATGGTTATCTAGGGACTTCCCTGGTGGTCCAGTGGTAAAGAATCCGCCTTCCAATGCAGGGGATACGGGATTGATCCCTGGTCAGGGAAATGGGATCCCACATGCCTCAGGGCAACTAAGCCCATGTGCCACAACTACTGAGCTTGGACGCCTCAACTAGAGAGCCTGCATGCCGCAAATTACAGAGCACACGCGCCCTGGAGAGCCTGCAAGCCACAACTAGAGAAGAGAAAACCTGCAAGCCACAACTAGAGAGAAACCCACGTGCCACAACGATCCCATGTGCCACATCTAAGACCCGACGCAGCCAAAAAAAAAAAAAAAACAAACAAAACAAAAACCTACCAAATGGTTATATAGACATATAGACTGGTTCAAATACTGAGATGGACATATTTTAAGAACATCATTTCAATATTGCTGGCTGATTATCTCTTCAGTGGAAGATGATGCCCATACCTTTAACATTGGTAACTTGAGTTTAAGAGTTTCTCATCTCCTTGGAGGTTTTTCCTTTATAAACGCCACTTCTGTTATCCATCCTATTTAATCTTAAGTCTACTTCTAAAATAACCACGTTTTGCACTAGAATTAACAACACATTACATACATTTTAATCAAAGTGTTAATTCAATTGTACTAACACTAATGAATGTGGCAGAATTTAGTAGAACACTGCAATGCCAAATCTGCATATTTGGTTAGTTAGTGGAAGCTACCAGAGAGCCCTGCAGCTAAGACAAAATTTACAACTACTCCTAGGAATGTCTTCATTTCCTATCCTAGTCTTTCTCCTTATATTCTTTCTCACTTGTGGAAAATCAAATGTGCAAAGAATTCAACTACACAAAATTCACAGGAAGCTTACCATCACAGTCCTCCTTGACAAAACAAAGTATAAGAAATCCCTCATGTCTCAGATATAGAAGGGACTGGGGGAGGAAAACTATAAATAAATAACAATCGAACAAACTAGCTGCATTATATACAACAGAATTACTCTAGTGGAAATCTAGCTTCTCTAAAATTTAATATCTAATATTAGTTTCTCTTTTCACAAACAACTACTGACTGTATACATTTAATTTTTATTTTACTTGAAGCAGTCTGACAAACAGCAAACAGAATTACAGAATAGTGAATGAAGAATACATTGAAGGCAAGTAATAGACACTTGGGATGGCAGTACTGGGAATGATGGTCTGACACTACAGTGAAAGCTCAGAAATTACAGGAGTTTAGAAACACAGAATTACAGAAGACAAAAGACATTAAAGCTTTCACAATTTTTTTAAGAGAAAAGAACATTTTATAGACAACTAGATTAACTGTAAAGTATAATTTTTCTTCCTTAAAAAAATTTTCTTATGCAAATAACAAACATGTTAGAATGAAAGAATCTAAGAGTTACAAGGGGCTATAGTTATCATATCATCTAATTCATTCTGTTTTACAGATAAGGAAACTGAAGCCCAATGAGTAGCTTTGCCTGGCAATAAATAAAGTTTTTCGTACTTTTAGAATAAACATTCATCTCCATTTCATTAAATATTCTGTCATTTAGTTACCAAACAGTAACTAAAAGAGATATTAGAGTCTGAGCTCTGAACCCAGCTATCACTTTGTAGATTGTTGTAAAAAGAACACATAAAAGGTAAAAAGACAGCACTATTTTTTTTTAAATGTGAATTCCTCATTTTAGCTTTAGAATGCCACCCATTCTTACAAAATTATTCTATGTGGTAGGCAGACCGTAATCATAGACTGAAAAAACTATGCTAACATAGCTATAAGAAATTACTTTTATAACCTTTAAAGATCCGTGCCATTTTTAAAGAGACTTGTGTACACAAACAAAATACTTTTACAATATACTCTTGTTTCCTAAAACTATCTTTAATGAGGAATTATAATATTAATTATATGCTATGATCTTTTGATATTCTCTAGTTGTACGTTTATAATTTGGGGGAAAATACACCAAAATATTAGTTTAAGAGAAGCCAAAATTTACCAGTGCCCCAAGTTATCTTTATCAGTTTCTACTGCACCACGTGTAAAGTAACAACGATACAAAATCAATGTAATAGAATGAGTGTCTGTTACACATAAGATGTGCAAATGGCTTGGCTGGACATAATCAGGGCAAATTTAACATTTGTTACTTCAATTCCAAATAATGTGGTAATACATTATTCCAAAATTTTTTGGAACCTGGTGGCCCATTTTCTAAAAGTTGTTTTGACTGCACTGGCATTTTGAACCTCCGTACTTCATGCTCTTTCCCCTTTCCTTCCCTGTTAGTAATAAACTTTTTTGGATATGTTTTATCTTTGTCATATTTCACAGATCCTCTGATTTTGCTCACTTTGCTGGATTTTCTTCCTCCACCCTGTCTTCCCTTCCTTCCACTTTCTACACTGCCTGTCTCCTGGTACTTTCCCTCCTCTTCCTCATCGTCCTCCTCTTCTTCCTTCTCCTCTTCTCTCCTCCTATTTTCTTCCTCTTTCCTCTCCCCCACTGCCCCCGCCTTCTTTTCCCTTTCCTTGCCTTCCACCTCTCTCTCCTCCCCTTCTCCTTCTTCCTCTTCTCCTTCTTCTTCCCCCTCCTGTCCTCCCTCCCCCTCTTCTTCCTGCCCCTCCCCCTCTTCCTCTCCTTCCCCCTCCTCTCCTTCCCCCTCTCCCTCCTCCTCTCCTCCTTCCTTTTCCCCCTCTCCCTCTTCCTCTCCTTCCTCCCCCTCCTCTCCTTCTTCCTCCTCCTCTCCTTCCCCCTCTCCCTCCTCTTCCTCACCCTCCTCCTCCTCACCTTCCTCCTCCTCTTCTTCCTGCCCCTCCCCCACTTCCTCTCCTTCCTCCTCTTCTTCCTCTTCTCCTTCCCCCTCTCCCTCATCTCCTCCCTCCTCCTCTCTCCCTTCTCTTTCCTGCCCCTCCCCATCTCCTTCCTCCTCTCCTCCTTCTCCCTCCTCCTCTCCCCCCTGGTCTTCCTGCCCTTCCTCCTCTCCTCCCTCCTCTACCCCCTCACCTTCCTGCTCTTCCTCTTCTTCTTCCTGCCCTTCCCCTTCTCCTTCCTGCCCCTCCCCCTCTTCTACCTCCTCCCCCTTCCCCTCCTGCTCTTCTTCCCCCTCTCCTTCCTCTTCTTCCTCTTTCCCTTCTCCTTTCTCCTCATCTTCTTTCTCTTCTCCCCCCTCTTCCTCCTTGCCTTCCTCCTCCTCTCCTCCCCACTCTGCTTGCTCCCTCCCTTCCCCTTCCTCCATTCCTTTGTTTCCTTCTTCCTGATGGCCCTGTTCCCTCTCCTTTTGCTCCCGTTCCTCCTCCCCTTTCAGGTCTTTCTCTGCCTTACCCAGGCTTTCCTTTTCTACTCCTCCCTTGTCTTTCTCCTCCTCCCCCTCCTCACTTCCTGTTCCACTCCTATGTTCTACTCCTGAATTACCCTCCTTTCCGATTCCCTCACCTTCACCTTCTGGCACAGGCTCTGCCTCTCCCCTTGGCTTTCCCTTGCCCTCACTCACCTCTGCTCTGTCTGTAAGGTCATCTAACAGGAGCTCTGCTTCCTCCTCCTCTGTTTCTCCAGGCACCTCCTCATTTGCCTCTATCTCTTGCTCCTCTATTCCTCTTCTTTTTGAATCATCTTCTCCTTCCTGCTCCTCTAGGATCTCTGACAAGTGCTCACACTTAAAATCATATTTTGCCACGAATTTGGACATTCTGTGTTCGATCTCTTCCTCATGTCCTTGTTCAACAAACTTCCTGCTATACCACAAGTTTTGGTCCGTTTCCACTTCATCATCCTCCTTCTCGCCACTGCTAAATTCTATTGACTCAAGCTGCTCGAATCCATCAGCGGTACCCTGCTGACTTTCACTTTCACCTTCCACATAACAGTTTGGCTCCTCTATAGATTCTCTTTCACTGTCAAAGATCACGTCTTGCTTGTTACTTTTACTTTCCTTAACAAGAGTTTTATTTTCTTCATCCTCAATATTCACATCTCTATTTGGTAAGTCATCAAAGAATGTATCAATATTTTTCCTATTCTCTTCACTTTTTCTTATATCCTTCAGACCTGTCATGTTCACCAGATCAGTTTCTTTCTCAAAGACTATTTCTTCTCCTTCTGAATCCATCTGACTTTGTCCTTCACCACTTTCCTTTTCTATTTCCTTACTATCAAGTGGATAAAGACCATGCTTATTTTCATGTTTAAATATCCCTTTTTGCAAACTCTCTGTTCTGGTGTCGGCCTGAGGCCTTTGCTGGCCTGAGTCATTACCTACATGCTCAACTGAAAATGACTCCATAATCACAGCCGCTGGCAACACGTACACTCCTTTTGCCAAGTGTTGTTCATATATTTTCCCTTCTTTCACTTTTTTGGACATCTCTTCACTTTCATATTCATTCCTATCAGCATTTTCAGTATGAGCTGTATGCTGCTTCAGTTGCTCAATTGTTTCTTGTTTCTGTAAATTTTTTGAAGTAATCGTCATACTACTATTAGTTGACAAAGGTAACTTATCTATTACAAAATACTGCTAAGATTTTGCATTATTATAAATTTCACTAGGAGAATAAAAATGCCAGGTTGACCAGACATTTTGCTCAGATTTTGTTTTTTTGGGGGGGATAATTTCTGCCACTCTCTCTAAGTCTGTGGAATATCTAATTTTGATTTAGTAAATTGTATCTGTGTTTAACTTTCAAATTTACCACTCCCTTAACTTCACCATTATGCAAAGTACCATCAATATTTATTCTCTACCCCTTTTCTTAATCTGAATCAATTCTTAAATATATTTCCAGACTGATTTTGCAAAATACTGCTAAAAAAATGTACACTTTCCTACCTTCTCTATCGTTTTGTCAAATTTTGATTGGTCTTTTGATTCCATGAAATTCTCGAAATTAAATAAATGAAAATATGAAATTTTTAAAACCTTGAAATAATGAATAGCTTATTTCTAGAAGAAAAAAAAATCTGAAATGAAAACTACAAATGACAGAGTTCCCTGGTGGCCTAGTGGTTAGGATTTGGTGCTTTCATCGCAGAGGCCCAGGTTCAATATCTGGTCAGGGAAACATCCCATGTGCCAGATGGTGCAGCCAAAATGCAAAAGAACAGAGCAAAACAAAACAAAAAAACTACAAATGAAAGCTTTTATCAATACACTGGATAATAATGGATATGTCTTTCTTTTCTAAACAAAATCCTTTGGGTTTTCAAATTTCTGACCCTCTTTTATTTTCTATATTCTTTAATTATAATAATTTACATACAAAAAAAACCACTATGAGAAAAAAATCCTTAAGGTAAAATATAAGATTTTATAAAAACTTTATAATCTTTTATTAAAAAACTTATGTAATGAAACATTGAGATTTTAATGACATTAAAAATATGAAATTAATTTCCTGCTGGACAAAATAAGGCAAAAATCAAATTGTTGACCTAAATTCTACAAGCTAATGGATTGAAACAGTCGATGAATTTGGGTCTCTAGAGAGTAAAACCTCACTAAATCAAGTTTTATAAATTGTGATGGTGCTAGGCCTACAAAGAGGTCATTTTTCGCTAAATTATTAAAACAGCATAAGTTAAAAATTAATATATAGAAATACTGTAATAAATCTTTTTTTAGTCACTAAAGTAGGCTTGGTAGGGCCTCTACTTGAAAGGACTATGTGAAGTATAAAACATATACCATTTTAAAAGAAAATGCTTTCCTTTTCTATTTGATCTAGGTCTCGTCTTTAAAAAGTCACGATTCTTTCAAGAGCCCTAAGAGAGACAAAGGCCCAGCTGCCAGAAATGATTTCTAAATGTTATGTGCCTTTATTTCCTTAGCACAATAAAGTAGCACAGAAGAGGCAGAGCCCAGAGTCTAAGAGGAAAGAAAGACACACAAAAGATGTCTGCTTGGAAGTATAGTCAAGTCAATAAATCAGTCAGTCACTGAACTTCCATAACTATGTTAGGAGAAAAGCTCTTCCACGTTCAAAGAGAATGCTGTTATTCACCATGCTTCTAAGTAAAATATAGATAAGACTAATGAGGATTGGCACTAAATTTTTATAATTTAGCAAGATTCTCTTGCATTTCAGTGACTTCAATTTTAAGGATTTCTACTTTAACAATGTAGCAAAGGCACTAGAAATATAAATTAAATGTTGTCTGTAGCCTTCGTCCTTCAATTTATATTTCTCAAATTTATTTTTCTAATCCTCAACCCTTCATCCTTTCACGTCACTGGTCCTTAAAGCCAGGAAAAGCAAATGATTTTAGGACAGGCCTTTATCTCTCCAGGGTTGTGAAAACCACAATATTCCTTCCTCTTGCTATTCATTTGTTATTCATTAAAAGTGTCTCTTTACCACCCATGCATATTTTTGACTAATTTCCAAATGTTTAATCTTGTTTTTATGCTACCAATTCCTTGATAAATTAAAGCCCATTCCAAACAGTGTAAAAGCAATTATCAAACATTTCAACTAAAACCACAAAATTTTAGAGCTAGAAAAGAAGTTACTATCCTATAAGGTCAGCAAGGTAACTCACCCAAAGTCACACTCAACCAAAGTGTGAGAGGCACTCATCAACAGTAGCCTCTTCTATCACTTAAGAACTGTAATAAAAATCTTTTGCCTTGACGGTAATAAAGTATGGTTAGTGTTACTTAGTGACTCCAAAGAGCAAATTTTGGCAGTGAAATTCTGCCACTCTTGTTGCATCACAGAAAATACATACCAACAGAACAAGACCAAACTGAGGCTATATATACTGTATCCCCGTCTTTTAAATCCTGAAGTAAGTGAATGCTTACCTTTCTTGTGTTCTTTCCAGAAACCTTTCAAGAAAAACATAAATAATTTAAACTGTTCTTACCCACCATAGTAAAAATAACTCTCCATATTATACCTTTTGTTTTTGAATTGGTGATAACTGTAATGATTTTTCATTGGAATTCAGGCTCATCATATGTGTCTGAAATAAATTTAAAAAATATGTTCTAAAAAGAATACTACATATATGATTATATACTTATACACATATATCTATATATGATTATATATTGATTTTTAAAAATATATAAATAAAATTCATACAAAACAGTTGTCAGTCAGTCATATAATCAACTCAACTGATACTAATAATGTGAGGGTTGAAATGAATTTTACTATATGTAACCTATACCTCAATAAAGCTGATTTTAAAATAATGAATGAAACCAAAACAAAAAGAAAAAACTTTTTTCTATACATATAACGTCTTAGGAAGTAGACATATACACAGACGTACACATACAAATACATGAGGAACTAAAATTCAAACATATCTATGTCACATAAATAGGAAAACTATTACCATATTTAAGACATCAGTAGTTTCTCCAAGGCTTTCTGAATCCTCTGCTGAAAAATTGTCTGTCTCTTTCCCTTTGGTCATTTTATGTTGAAAATAATCTGATTAAAAGAGAGAAGAGAAAACCATATTTCAACAGGAAAGTGAAAGACAACTAGAAAATAAATTATTCTGTAATACAAAAGTACAGTTATAATTTTACTAAAGGTCCTTTAACCTCATAATAAGGGAACTGAACAGAATTCATTCACAGTGATAACAGGTTTTAAAATCTTTTTGAAAATTTAAAAACTATGACACTGATGAGATAACAATTGCTTCATTCATATGAACAGGCAAACATTACTCATTTGGGGTAATTACTACCCAGGTATCAAGCACTGTGATGGCCAGTCCCCAAAAAGATCCATAACAACCCACATCCTCCTGCTACGCATACCCTTGTGTAGTTCCCTTCCACATTTTACCAGGTTGGTCTGTAGGGCCAATAAAATAAAGCAGATATAATTGTGATGCTATTGTGGCTTAGCTCTTAGCTCTGTCACACGCGAGTGCACGTGTTATCTCCCTCTCTCTCTCTCTCTCTCTTTCTTGGATCACTTGCTCTGGGGGAAGCCCTGCTGTGAGCATCCCCAGGGAGAAGCCCATGTGCTGAGAAAGTGAAGCCTCCTGCCAATGGCCACGTGAGTGAGCTTGGAAGAAGATCCTCCAGCTCCAGTTGAGCCTTCAAATGACTGCAGCCCCATCTAACACTGTGACTACAGCTACATGAAATATCCTGAGCCAGAACCATGCAGCTAGACTCTTCCTGGATTCTTGACCCTTAGAAACTATGTGAGATAGTAAATGTTTGTTGTTTTAACCTAAGTTTTAGAGTCATTTCTCATGTAGCAACAGAAAACTAGTACAAGGACCCGGAAACTTGCATAGAAAACTGCAAGGTTATTAAATCATAAAGCAGATAATTAAAAGTTACAAGCTTTATTTGACCTTATATTTTTCTCAATTATCATACCCCCATTTAGCACATATATATTTAAGAGGAGCTCCTTAATGAAGTCTTCACTAAAAATGCCAGTCCACAGTGATCTCTCCCTTGTAAATTCATTCAATTCAAACGAACAAATAACCTGTTTGTCTTTATTCCATGTGAGGTATTATGTAGAACATATGAACTTAAGTAGCTACTAAATCTTAACGAACTTATAGTCTGGAAGGGAATATAAAACATATGATATAGAGGAATAAGAAATCACATCCGAATGCTGGGAATCAGGAAATGTTTCACTAAGGAGTTACAGGGAATGATGGATGAGTAGAATTCTCAGAGGCAGAGATGGGGAAGAAAATAAGCCCTGTGCTAACAGAAGCTGTGGAATGGCTTGTATTGAAGGTTTACCGTGTGCTTGGAACATATGCTTTCATACATGTCAGGTTAACTCCATGACAATAAGAGAGCTAAGTGTTATATCCCCATTTCACAAATGAATAAACTAAAGTTCAATGACTCTTTCGGTGTCAAGTGTCAATCTCAAGTCTGCCTTGACTTCACAGCCTTTCCACTCAGTCTGACTGTGAAGAGCTCAGTTTGGTCAAAATCAGGGGTCAGCAAACTTTTTCTGTAAAAGGCCACATAGCAAACGTTTTAGGCTTTGTGGCCATATAGTCTCTGTCCTAATTACTCAAACTCTAACACTGAAGTGTGAAAGTAGAGCCAAAGACGATACATAAATGAATGGGCATGACTGGGTTCTAATAAACTTTATAAAAACTGGTGGCTGGCCAGATTTGACCCACGGGCCACAGTCTGTAGATTCATGACCTAAGTTAAGGTTATAAAAAAAAGGCTACTGAGAGATGAAGCTAGAAAAGCAGGTGGGAGTTACATTGGGCAATTATTTTAAAAAAATATTAGGGATCCTCTGAAGACATTGGAGCAGATGGGAACTAAACTGCACCTGAAGGAGATTAATATAGAAAAGTACTAAGCAGGCTAGATTGGAGATGGCAGAGAAAGGAGGTTTGAAAAATAGATAGTATATCATTTAAGCTCATGGTCTTGCCCTTAGGCTTGACTGAGAAAATAGAAGTCATCAGACCTGATCTGTTTTATCTTCTCACCAACAAATGTACAAACTTACCTACGTTTTCCTGTTAAAATATAGGATGTGTCCTTCCTCTTAACAAAGACTGTTCTGTATGCTTGCCCCTCCTGTCTTCTCAAGAGCTTTGCATCTTTGGTTATACCCTCTCTCTCATGCGCTACCAATCTGTTTGGGACTACTGGCTCATGTCCATTAGCATACAAATATGCTCTAATATTTCCCATTGACTCCACATCTCCCTCTAGATACCAGCCCATTTCTCTGCTCCTCTTCAGGACCAAAATAGGCAAAAGAACTATCTACACACTCTATCTCCTCTTCACTTCCTCTACACACTCCTCTTCACTTCCTCATTTCCCCTTCATGCCTCAACTTTTAACACTCTGCCTTTTGTCCTGATCTTCCCCTGGAACTACTCTTGTCGGGATCACCAAAAATCTCCATGATGCCAAATCCATGGGATGCTTCTTTGAACTCCTTTTCCTTGAGCTTTGAGCAGTACTTTGAATTCATGACCCTACTCTCTCATTTCCCTCCTCCTACCCTACTGGCTGATGAGGCTGAGGAAGGTGGCTTTGCTGGCTCTTCCTCTCCTACTTTCTAAGTGTTAGACATTCTCAGGACTCAATTCGGGGCCCTCTTTTCTTCCTACTCTACTGTCTAATAGGTGATTTCACCAACTTCCGTGGATTTTAAATACCATCTCTATGTTGACAGTTTCCAAATTTCTATTTCTAGTCCAGACCTCTCTTCTGAATGTTATTCTTTCATTTTCAACTGCCTACTTGATATTTCTGCTTGGATATCCCACAGGTATCTCAAGCTCAATTTTTAATTTTTTTCCTCAAACCAGTCAACCATCCTCCTGTGTGGGAAGACATTCGGGAACCTTTTTGAAACCTTGAAAATGTTGAAGTATGTGGGCCGAGAGATGGGATTCAGAATGTCCTGCTTGAGCAGTGGAGGAGCTGAGGGTGCGGGGCGTGGAGACTAATATCACCCTGTTTGGTCCTGAAGGATGGCTGGTTAGCCAAAGACGGGTAAGATTCCTCAGAGGAGGAACAACCTAAGACAGGCACAGCCGCAGAGGGGCCAACAGGGGTGGTGCATAAAGCCTTCCTTATATCACCGTGTTTGGCCCTGGAGGATGACTGGTTAGCCAGAGACAGGTAAGATTCCTCAAGGGAGGAACAACCTAAGACAGGCACAGTCGCAGGGGGGCCAACACAGGTGGGGCACAGACCCCCAATATCTGAGAGAGGTCTCCTGCCCCCAGGGCTGTTTTGCTCTCCACACCCAGCTCAAATCCACACCTGCTCAGCTCGGACCCAGGAGGCAAACAAGGATCATTGCCCCAGTCATGTGAGGCCTTTGATTGTTTATGAGTGTAACCTGAGAATGTTAGCCCACGAACTCAATAAAAGCAACCTGGGATGAGTCAGCAGGGCTCTTGATCCTAGAGGTCTTGAGTCCCCCGGTCCCATCTTTCTCTTCAGTCTGTGTCTGTGTCTTCTTCAAGCTTGCGGCACCCGTCACTCACCTCGAGTCGCCGAGCTGGTCTCGGCACTCCTGCTTACACATCTATGTGTAATCCATTAACAAGTTTAGCAAGTTCAGTTGGTTGTGTCTAAAATGTATTTCAAATGTGCCCCCTTCTCTCTATCTCCACTGTGAACACCTTAGGTTCATACACCATCATCTCTTGCAAAAGGCTCTTAAGTATTCTTCCTACCTCTAGTCTGGCACCCCTACCTTCACACACAGGCAAAAGTGATCATCTTAAAAGATAAATGGAAAGAAAAATGTAAATGAAAAAAAAAAAGTAAATGGGATTGGAGCACATCATTCCACTGTTTAAAACCCTTTAATGACTTTCTAGTATTTTTGAGAAAAACACTCAAATCAAATAGGCCTCTCATGGCCTATAAAACCATGAATATTTTTCTGCTGTCTCTTTTTCCAACAACATCTTGTCCTGCCTTTTCCCTCGTTCTCTAACCCCAATGATCTTCTTTCCTTTTCCTAAAAACTGCCTCCAAACCTTTACCTACATTATTTTCCTTGCCTGGAATCTTATCCTTTATGTCTTAGCTTAAATGTCACCTTCTCAGCCATGTCTTCCCTGACCTCCTTCCCTCCATGAGAAATACTGAAGTCTGCATATAACTTAGAAAAAGTCACATTATATGTTGGATATAACTTTCAAAATATTTTTTATTAAGTTGGTTTTAGCAAATAGTCACAAAAGATAAGGGATGGCTTTTTCTTTTGCTCTAGCTACAAAATTCTATCTTCACATTCAAATCTCTTAAAGTGGGAAACAACTTGCCCCAAACCATATACTTCTCTCTTCCTTACACACACTGTTGTTAGAATCTACTTTTCCCATATACAGGGCTGAAGAGTACCAGTGATTCTTAGCTCCAAAGGAAACATACAGAAGTTGTGGGTGAGATGTAAGAAACCTGGTTCATTATCAAGGGCCTAGATGTAGACAATATTCTATTCCCATGGCCCACAATTCTTGCCTGAGTTCTGATCCTTTGTTACCTAAACCTTTTCCTGAGCCCAAAGATATTAAAATTATCTGTGCCACAGTTCTTAATCCCAGATGCCCAGATTATCTTAATTCCAAACCTACTGCTTACTCTGATTTCCTAGTCCTAGCTTCTTGCCCTGCCCCTATCATCTGAGTACATGCCTTGCAGTAACAGAAACACACTCCTAAGATACACAAATGTCTATAAACAAAACTGTTTAGAAGAGGTGTATAATGGCTAAAGAGCTGGAATTATAATTTAAAACATGAAATCTGTATCTAATAAGCAGTGAGGCAGAGCTATTAATAATAACTATGCCTATATTTATCAAGAGGTTTCTGGAGGTGCTAGACTCAATGCTAAGTATTTTATATGCCTTATCTCATTTAACTGTCATGCACTCTCTAAAGTAGGTATTATTAAAGTTATTTCAAAGATATAGAAACTGAGGTGTAGAAAAATTAAGTAACTTTCCCAAAGTCAGTCACATAGTTAATAAATGTCAGAGCTGGCATCGGATCCCAGATCAATTTGACTCTACATCCCATGCTCTTAACCATGATGCTATATTGCTTAAATGCAGAACTTCACATAGGTCCACAAGACCTGCATTCAAATCCTGTTCACTTCATTTATAAAACTGAGTTACCTTGGGCAAGTCACCCAATCTCTTCAAGACTTGCTTTTCTCGTATATAAAAATGAAGAATATAATTCCCACCTATTTCATGGAGTTGCTTCTGGGTTTAAAGGAGATAATGTAAGAGAAGGTAATATGGATGTTATACACTGCTCTATAAAGATACGCTGCTGTCATTACATGGGATTTTTAAGGTCATCAAAGATGCTTTCTATTAGTAAGAGTATTCTTGGATTTGAGTTCAAATGAGAGATGTCGGTCACTAACTAGGAAGAAAACAATTTAATTGGAGAAAACATCTTAAGATGAACATGAAAACAACAGGAATAAGTGGTACATTTCTTCTGAGAGCAGGCAGAGCATCAAACGTTACCTGGTTTAATTGGCTGCATAGGGCTCTCCTCATTAGGCATCATTTTCTCTAGCAGATTAGTTGCAGACATATAGCAAGGAACTGGACGAGGTGAAAAACAAACGGGTGGTACAAGAGTCCCTTCAATTGGAGGTAGTGTCCCTGTCATTCGAACAGAGTCTGGGGATTTCTCCTTTAAAACAGGTTAAGTAAACTGTTAGATAACGTTATATATTCAATATCGACATAAACTACCCTGAGGTTGCTAAAAATATTGAAGAGAGAGACCTCAAAGTTGGCCAACATCCTACAACATTTACTTTTTTTAATAATCTGCGAGGGCTCAAAAATGTTTTATTTTGTTGCCTCTGTATCTAAGTTGCTCTAAATTGTCAACTTGGAAGTCTGTTTTTCACAAGATGGGGAAAAGTGTGTGGGGCTTTTCTCTGCCTTCCCTGAAAAATAAAAGTTACTCATGAGACACAAACCAACAACAACTACAAAATACTTATGGGATATATATCTCAATTTTTCCATATATACTTTTTCATAATGAAAAGTCAAACTTAACGTTCTTACTGCTAAAGGAACGCATTTTGGAAAGTAAGGTAATTTTTTTAAAAAAGGAATGCCTCCTTTAAAAGTTATTTGGCATTTTTTAAAAATATTAAGTGTCACTGGATAATTTTAAAGCACAGAATGAGAATCTCTAAATTTAACTGAGAAAGAATATTTCCTCTCAAACTAAAGTCCTTATTTCTTTGTTTTCCACCTTTCATTATAATATATATATATTATTTATATTTCTAATATATATACCTTTCACTGCTCATGAGGTATTAGCTTTAAAAGATAAAAGCAAAGTAGAAGTCAATCCACAGATGGTTGAGAAAACAACTTAGCGTTCAATCTGAGGTGATAAGAGAACGATAAGTACCACTGTCTACAAGCAAAGGTTAGCCATGATAATTTCAATGTTCTCATTTGTGTGTTTAATTCTGAGTTTGCTTTAAAAGTTTGTAAGCCCTCAATTCTAATCATTTTATCTAGTAAATTTATCTAAGAAGACACTTTTTTGGTTTAAAAAGAAAATAAATCTGTTTTCTTCCAGTTTTCTTTGCAGTGCTAGACGATATTATTATATAGAATAGGCCACGACTGTACCCTCTCTCTTCGCCGCACACGTGCTGGTAAAGATCTCTGCAGTATGTTTCCTGAGGTCAGATCACTGATGGGCAGAGATGTATCTGAAGGTGAGTAGCAATCGTTTATTTCATCTAACTCAACACCTTCTATCACATCAACTCGTGGAGTGGCAAAAACTAGCATATGACATCCACCGCAAGCTACCTGCAGCATAAATTTACAGATAAATTAATTGACATTGGCTTCAAACAAAAATAGTTTTTTAACAGTTTTCAGCTACAAAACATTAACTTAGTGGTAGACTTCCTAAACTGACTGAATCTCTCTCTCTCTCTCCAGACACACACACACATACACACACACACACACATGAATTACAATATATATTCTTTAAACACTATCATTGAAAATTAGAACAAGTTTAACATACCATTTTACTTTCAACTGCATATATAGTATAGAGAAAAAAAACTATTTGGCACATTATATTTCTCTTTGCAAGTTAAAAAATGCAATTTTAATCTGGGAGCAACACTAACAAGTTGAAAAAATTACACAGAGAAGTTCTACTTGGAAATAAGGGACCCAAGAATAAGTCAGTCTCTTGGGATAATTATGTCTTCAAGCCTTTGTCTTTACAAGAAGATTTTTAAAGTTTAATGCTTAAAAGTCCTGACAGCAAAACGCAAGCATGCACAATGATGGAGCAATGAAAAATGAAATCAACGCTGAAACGATTTTGAGAAATAGCTGATTTCCAACAAACTGCTTAAAAAAGCATTGTGTTTGTAATACACAGACTTCTGATATCTTCATAGTGTTCTAGACGGTGGCGTAGAGTATCATACTCTGAACTTTCCTTCATAATATTTTCAAAGTTAAAATTGATATGTTTTCTACATAGCACTTTTTCAAAATGATCTTCCCCATAAGATGATAAGCTTAGTGAATGAGATTCTGGTCACTGTGTTTATCACTGCATGCTCTGTATTCCTCACCCTCGGTCTGATATCTTGCACCAAGCAGGTGTTCATTAAATAGGTGTCAAATCAAGGAATGGAAGTGTTCCATAGTATGAAGCTCTGAGCCTTTAGAGAACAAATTCCAAGTGATATTATCATCACCAAGTAAACATGATTTTCAACTCTATAGTTCTTAATTGGCAAACGTGTTAGAAACAAAAGAGATACGGTGCCTGATGGGGATGTCACTGAAACAACACCTTATCCAGCCAATTAAACATATTTTCAAAACTCTTCACTTACTATCAGATTTTTTTTGTGTGCAGGATTTGAGAGTCTTAATGACATCTACTCCAACAAATATTTACAGATGACCACTGTGAGTGAGGCACTCTGCTGGGAGCTACAGGAAACACAAAGCTTCCAGACATAGCACAGTCCTGGCTCTTAAGAGACATATGAGAATGAAGAAGAAGAGTCAAGATTAGGGCAAAGGAAGATTTTAAAAGAGGAACATTAGGAAAGGGACAGATTTTCAGAGTGCCATGATGTCTGACACTTGGCCTTTTGGATATGAGTATATCTACTAGATATAGTCATGATATTATTTCATATAAACATAAAAGTACTCATTTTCTATGAAATACTGAAAGACTCAAATATAGGAATATGAACATGTAAATAGGGAAATGTGATGCCCTTACCAACTGTACTGTAAACTTCAAAAGGTTAGAACACAAAGCGGGAATGAACTGATTGGTAAAATTCTCCATTCCAAGTCCTAATTTCCCATGCCGACCATCTCCGAAAGTATACATAAGACCTAAATCTAAAGTAAAAAAAAAAAAGAAGAGAATTATAAAAGTGGATCTATTTGTAAATAGACAAACATATTAACTTACATTGCAATTTTCCCTTCATATTCTGCACTGAATTTACTCTGATCCATTGATGTTTCCATACTCTCTATGGTTTCTGTTTTCCACACATAACATTAGACAATAGATACCCCATGAATAAATCAATAAGTTCTTGGTGGCTTGTGAAGTTGACACCCAGTCGTGTGAGGTGTTGTGTGGAGCAGCAGCAATCCAGCATGAGAATTTGTGATACCATCATCTCAAGGAGGAGATTTTCGTATTTTGACTTCCTACATCCCAATACAACCTATTTTCTTTTTTCCCCAGGTCATTGATTAGGTCAGGGTTTTTCAACCTTGGCACTACAGACATTTGAGGCTAGATAATTCTTGGTTATATGGGTTTGTCCTGTGCATTGTGGGATGTTTAGCAGCATCCTTGGGCCTCTACTTACTAAATGCCCATAGAATACCCTGCCTCTGCAGTTGTGACAATCAAAAATATCTCCAGAGACTGTCATGTGTCCCCTGGGAAGACAAAATCACCACTAGTTTAGATCAATCCATCTGTCTCTTTTACTTCTGCTTCAGGGTTGTGGAAAGCTGCTGAAGGAAATGCCATAAACCAACCATGGTGCTGGTCCCTATATCAATACTGGGGTCCCCTATGTAGCTGGGCCCAAGATGATGATGAGTAGTTTTGTCGCTTCTCCCCAGTTAATCCTTTTGCCTACTGCCATAGCAGCTATTCTGTACCTTCCCTCCCCAAGGCTTTCTTTCATACTTTCCATCTCAAGTGAGGTAAGTGCCATGGAAGCAGAAGTAAAGGGAAAAGGTGCCAGCATGAGTGCAGAGGAGGGGCTCTCCCTCTAGTCCAGAGATTAGGAAAGGCTTTCAAACTGAAGCTGAAAGGATTAGGGTTTAGCTACAAGAAGAAAGGAGCAAAGAATCTTCCAGGCAGAGGCCAGCAGTACATACAAAGGCTGTGAATCAAGAGAAAACATAGCACAGTCAAGAAGCCGAAAGGCAACCAATGTGTCTGGAGCACAAAGAGGAGAGTGGTATGAGATGAGTCTGAAGAGGTAAGAAGGAATCACACCACAGAGGATCTTATTAGCTCATATTAAGAATTTTTGAACTTTATATAAAGAACAGTAATAAGCTAAATGAATGGTTTTAAGCTGGGAAATGACAAGATCATATTTGGGGACTTGTACTTTAAGATGGCAAAGTAATTGTATACTAAGAAAAGCCAAGAGCACTGCCTGAGAAAATAATTAGAAATAATGCACTAAAGTAGCAACTTCAAAAATTAATATATTAAAAACAAGTAGATTCCCTATAAATAAGCAATAACCAGTGTCTAGATTCTAAATTTAGATTGTTATAATTCTTACTATTAGGTACTTATTCCCTTTCTTTATATATACTCCTTATCATCTTTTTGCTTTCCTCCTTTTTTTGACCCTGATATCCTTATTCAAAATGTTAAGAAGGTTTTTTTTAACTTGATTATCTTTAGCCAGAAAAAATAAACTCTGAGCAAGCTGCCTGATCACACTTAGAACTTCAGAGAACTTTTAAAAACATGAGTCACTGGCTATAATGGGGAACTCGCAAGAACTTACAGATAACTCACTACATATCTCTCATGAGTTCTGGACAAAAAAAAAATTCATAACACCTGCCCCTGGGGAGGATTCATAAGCAAGAAAGTCAAATAAAGTTAGTGTTCAATTATTTGTGCTATAACTTCTTTCATCAGGAGGAAAAGTATTATGAAACTTTAACCACATAACCTAACTGTATGTTAGATAATTCACAAAAAGTGTGTATTTACTATCAGTGGCAATTTAGAGTTGATGGAAAATGGCAGTAAGGACACAGAAACTGAGCTTAAGACCCTGCAGTAAGGCATACATATCAACATCTCTTCTGGGATTATGAATGAATAATAATTCTTTACATTGATATAGTTCAATTTCATGCTACATTAACAAGGACACTGATACTTGAAAATGGGCATGTAGTTCTCTCTGAAAGGTTCTTCGGGAAAGAAGGGACAGTACGTGGTAGTACCTTGTATTTGCTGATCCCTAGTTTCCCTAAGCAGATACCATTAGATGAGCTCCATCATAGCAGAAACTTGTAAAAGAAGGGGGAAAATGCAAAATACCAGTATCTGGATTATTTCAAAATAGTATATGATTTATGACTTTTCAATGCTTTACTTTTTAGACATAAATGTGAGCTACAAATAGAGAAATTATAGAACCTTTTGTTCCAAAGTAATTAAAATTATCTATAGGTGAGTCAGTCATTTTAGGGAAGCACCTTTACTGAGTCCTATATTGGCAGCACCTAGTTTCTGAGGTTGAGAAGTAAGCCCAAAGCAGCATCTCCGCAGATAAAGGAGAAACTACAGAGCAGAAGAGCTAGAGGATCCAGGTATTCATTTAATGGTCTTTGAAGTGCCTTTCTATCTACCACTGTGGAGAAAGTAAGAAAGAGTTACTCCTGAAAACGCCTCCTGGTGGCAGAAGCATCATAAGAATTTACTCAGCCTGAATGTAGTTGTAGGATTGAACAGAGAGAATATTTCAAAATAATTTCTTTCTTAGGAGACTTTTCCCTTTGGCCTGAGCAGAGTTTAGAGCCTTCAAATCCATGCAATTTCAAAAAGATTCCAGCTTTCTGACAAAGTATAATATTACGGTCTTACCTCTGACAGCAATGACATATTTTGAGGCTCTAAATCTTTGGATCATTTACATTGATTTTAAATGAAACTAAAATATGAAAAAGTAGTTTACAACTTTATACATTGGCATATTAAACAATGAATTCCATTTTCTCAGTTATTAATTCCTTTGCTTAAATTAGATATTCATTTATTTTGTAATAAAATATACCCAGCTCCATAAGTATATTAACAGAAATTCTGATCTGTACCTGTTATCAAAGCTGTGTGATTTTCTCCACAGCAAACATAACTTATTTTCTGATCCTTAATATTCTCAATGACTTTGGGTTCTGAAGCTTCAAAAATTGAAGTGCCAAGACCCAGCTGACCAAACTGTCCCAGTCCAAAGGTGTACACGGCATTCTCTGAAAGGGGAGGGGCAAACACAAGAAAAGGATTTTAGAGGTACAGACACTGTCACCATTATATCTAGAAAAACGGTGATATTCCACCTTTTATAATGAACGTTAAGGGCCTCTCAAAGAAATACTCATATAAGAATACCTAATACTTACGTATACATTCCTCAGTGATGAAGGAAGAGAAAAATGACAAGGTACACAATTTTAACAATAATGGCATGGGCCTGATTTTATCTTTTACATATAACCATAGGAGAAATTGCTAAAGACACAAAAGTCAGTGAACTACCTAAGAAGTTCCTATAGTTACCACTCAGTTCATTAAAAAGCATCAATTGTCATTAAGCTAATTCCTTTCACTGCCTTAAATAAATGAAGTGTTTCCCACAGAAAAAGTCCTTTTAACAGTAGTTTCATGGAATAACCTATTTTACAAAACAACTTCAGAGAATTTGCATGAGAATTAAAACTTACAGCAGATATGCTAGATTTATTCACAAATAAAGCTCATTTATTAGGAAATGCAATAATAATCAAAGGAGGGGAAAAGCCTGTCCTCTACATTAATATTTTAAATGTTTTTTAATTTTATTGAAGTATAGATGATTTACAATGTTGTATTAATTTCTTCTGGACAGCAAAGTGACTCAGTTATACAAATATATGTATTCTTTTCCACATTCTTTTCCATTATGGTTTGTCACAGGATATTGAATATAGTTCCCTATGCTATACAATAGGACCTTATTGTTTATCCATCCTATATTATATTAATATTTTTGAAGTGATTCCAAAGGAACTACAATAACTTAGTAAATATTAGCTCATATAGTCTTGAGAAATAGAAAAGCACAAAAATAGGATAAATGAGTGGTGACTGAAAGTGTCCTTTTAGACACACAACTCTCCCCGGCCCCTGCCTCAGGAAACAGTGTCTACTGCTTCTCTGCAGTGCAACACATTGCCTCTCCTGCTGCAGTAACAGGAGCAAGAGCTTCAGATTCAGGTAGAAGCCCAAACCTTCATTATTACTAGCTGTGGCAAGTAGACAACCTACTTAAATTCCTTAATGCTATAATCCCTATCTAACAGCACTGCTTCGAGGATTAAATGAGAAAACATGCAGGAAGATTTCAAAACACAATAGGACATTCAGTTGTAAAAGAACATTTTTCTAAAAAAGTAATTATCTAATCAACTCACCTTACTCTGACAACAGAGGATACTGATGAACACACAACTATTGTCATATAGTTTTACATTTTTCCTAACGTTTACCTCATGAATAAGATATACAGATATTACTTCTTAAAGAAAATATGGTGTGTCAATGATATGAAGCCACACTGAGGCAACAGCAAACAGATCTTTATTTTAGTGTAAAAAATACTATCTCTTAGTTTAATTAATAATCACACAGCATATCTCCAGTTCTGAATGTTTGGCTTAATAGGAGGATGTTGGATAAATTAAAACAACTGTCTATCTCTAGCTGGCCAACAATTACTCCAAGTTTCTTGGGATGTCTGATATTAACCTGTGCAATTAGGCCATTCAGGCAGCCTGAATCATGTTATAAAAGTTTTGTTCCTTATACTGTTAGGTTCCCTTTCATGTGTTTGGATGATTAGCGATGACAATAGTTTCTATTATTTTTAAATGACTTAAGACTCTTATCTAAGGACATTTTATGCAAAAACCAATATAATTTTTAGTCATATCACCCCCGTAACAACCATGTAATTCAATATTAATAAATAGTACTATATTAGGAAAACAGATTTTATTAGTTGGCTTCAGATAAACATTTCTCTAATTTCACAGAATACATTTCATTTCACGACTAGTTACTTGTGTAGCCCTGTAGAGATCCTAAATTTGTGTAAAAATAATCTGGAGAAGTTAAGTTCTTATTTTCCTTGGGGTCCAGACTTCATTGTGGACCTAATCTAATAACTAGGCCTTTTTTGTTTTCTGATAACTGCTGTGGATGACATACAAGATTACACTGACCACTTGGCCTTACTGAGTTTGTCCCAGTTCCAGTCTGGTACTTTCTCAAAAGCAATCCATCGTTTCCCTATCGCTACAACAAGTAAGTATATTGCCTAACCTATCATAGTCACATCTAAATATCATGTTTTAAATAAATTTATCAGCAATGAACCAATTTAAATTATCTTTAAAGTATTTTAATGAATGATATCCAAATAGATTTTAAGATCAGAGTTACAGACACAAGGAAAAACAAAGGTGGGGATGGCCCCCATAGAATCATCAAATCCAAGCCCTTTCCTTTAATGAAGGGAACAATTTAAAACAGATGGTTAGCTATTCTTTGCTTTAACGTCTTGCAAAGTATTCTATAACTCTTAGATATTTAACTTAGTATTTAGTCAAACTGATGATCAATACACTCTTCAGGTCCATTCCTTCACCAATTAGGACTTGATATTTAATATTTCTGTCCACACTGTTCCAAAACACAGGTTTCTCACGAGGACTAGCTCATAATAAAGCTTTCAAAGGTCCATGGAGAAATTTAAAAAATAGGCAAAGCAGTAAATTTTCCATACGGATAAATGTATACAACTCAAGGGGATGTCTTTTATTATAAAATTAAGAGCTTCTAAATTTTTGTTTTGAAAATGCCCCTTATTTTATGATATAATGGCAAAAACAGATTGCATTTTTCTTGCAACGTCCATACTTAGCCAAATGCAAACTGGAAGCTGGCAACCATCTGTAGGTCCTCATATTCTTTTCACAAAATTAAAAACTTAAAATATAAAAACTCTGCTGGTCTGTGAGATCCCAAACTCTGAAAAAATCTGGAGAAAACAATCAATTTCTGGCAATATAGTTTTTAACTTCAAAACAAAGTCCACAGAAAGCTAAATGTCTATAACACTACAAGAAAATATCACACTTAGGTACATTTTTAAAGTATAATTATAAGAATCATGGATTATCTTGGTGAAAATATTTTATATGAAAACATTTTATAATGTATTACTGAATGACACTATTATTATATAATCAACATTTGTGTCCTCAGAATAACCTTCAAATCACCTAATAAACTAATTCTTATTATCTTTGTATAAACTGGAGAAAATACATAACACGTGAAGAATAAGTTGCATTTCTGCCTACAGAATAAATTTTCAGATAATTTATAAAGATTAACGTTTAATTCCTAGGATAAATCTTTTAGAAATTATATGAAAATTAACTTTATCAGCAGAAGTTAAAACAAAAACTTAAACCTCAGAATTATTTCCAAATTTAGAGTGGAGGCCTGGAAAAAAATTATTTTTCACTTTAAAAAGATTCCATCTGGAAACTGTAATTCTGGGAAACCATAGCTTTATAAGCATGACTGGGACTAGAATAGGAAGTCAAGGAAAAGTGATGTAAGAGAGGAAAATCTAACGATAAAATATTGCTTAATCATCTTGCAACATTTAAGCATTATCGTCTGAGAACTGGATATTATTTAAAATTTGTCTGGAACACTTCTAGCTTTGGGTTACTGAGGATTAAGTGGTGACTTCAGAAACTGTTTATGTCTTTTTTACCAAAAAATATCATAATCATTCACTACCTAACTGCATTACCTCTATACTACTCATCTAAAATAAATCTGAAAAAATAAAATAAAATAAAATAAATCTGATGCCAAGCAAATTTGGGAGCATCAATTTAGTAAGCATATTAACAAGCAGTAAGTATACTTTAATTATACTGACTAGAATCCTGAGAAGTCACATGTCATATCAAATACAAAATTCAGAAGCCAAAAGTGATTTACCTTTAAGGTTCTAACTTTCTTTTATTATCTGTAATTTAAAATCTTAACAGTTTTTAATGAATTACTATAACAGAACATAAAAATCACAAAGAAATCAGCAAGTTAGACACTGTGAATATCAAAAATAGAAGAATTATCAATGACAAGTAGAAAACAGTATTAACAGGGAGCTTCTCCAAAATAAGGAACTTCAGAAAAAATGTCAATTTTAAATAAATATGGAATACATATATATATAAGGAAAACAATTTTTTCTTGAAAATGAGCTAAAAAATGTTATTTGCTGCCCTTAAAGGTGTTAAAATCATGAAAATGTCAATTATGTTAGCAAAAACAATTCAACAAGATTCATTGTTTTCTACTTAAAAATTTCTTTCGTAGGCCAGAAATGTTTACTAACTATAGGAACAAAAGGTGGGGATCTTAATGGAAAAAGATGCAAAGCCAACTTACATGAAGTATCTAAAACAGTCAAACTTTTGAATGCAGAGACTTGCAGAGACTTGAATGGTGGTTGCCAGGGGCTGGAGCAGGGGGAGAGGGGAGCTGCTAATGAATGGGTATAAGGTTTCACCTATGCAAAGGTGAAAGTTCTAGAGATCTGCCATACAACACTGTGCCTACAGATAACAATACTGAATTGTACACTTAAAAATCTGTTAAGAGGATGGATCAGATGATGTTAAGTGTTCTTACCACAACAAAAATAAATGAACGTAAAAAAAGTTTTTTTCATCAGCTACCACAGAAAGCAGGGAATGGAGCTGCACACATACCTGTGAGAGCAACCGTGTGCCCTCCACCACAAACTACTTGGATCACCTTCTCAGGAATTCCAGGTACCAGCTGTGGCACTTTGTGATTACTCAGCAGCTTTTGGGGAAGACCTAACTTCCCATACTCAGATTCTCCAAAGGTGTACAGTTCTCCCTCCGCTATTGAAAGAAAAGAACAGTGACCAATGATGACATAGATGTGAATAAAATATCGGTCTTTTTGGTATGTGTTCTCACATTCGATAAAAGAAAATGTAGAAAATCCCAACTTCATAAATTTGACCTTTCTTGAGATATTTTTACTGAATGGTAAGAAAATAAAGGTAGATTTTCCCTTCCCCTTGATTATTCTAATCCAAATTCTTCATGAAGAATTCACAACCATCACTACTAGTAACAACTAGAAAATTATTTTACCTGTTTCACAATAAAGATGATCTTACTTCTACCTACTTTTTATAAAGCAAATGATTCAACATTAAACCCCCATAAGGACATGGATTTTGTCTTGCTCACTACGGTACTGCAAGAACTTAGCAGTGTGTCTAGTACATTAAACATTTAATGAATACTTGTTGAATAAATAATTGCCTTTTATGAAACTTAGTATAGAAAACTCATTTCTGTGCGAAGTAAATATGGTGAGTGAGCCTAAAGATAGCAGATTTTACTCAGATGACACTTTTTCCAGAAAGACTATTAAGGAACTTATATTTAATCACTGCCTTGTCCATACCAATACTATTGATTTGCTTCTGTTATCACACTTACACACTATACTTTGACTATGAGCTTCTTGAAAGCAGGAACTTTTTCATTCATTTCTAAGACCTGAACTGAGTTCTATAAAGCAGGAATTTAAAAACTGTGATAAATACATCATCTAATCTAAAGATCATGACACAAAAAAGATTATCACCATTGATATAAGGCAAGAGGTAACATAGCACCTCTTGTATTATTTGCATGTCTCTAAGAGAAGCATGACTGACTGACGACCAGCCCCTGGAAATGTGGCCCTTGGGAGTGTGCTTTGTGTTGCTGATTGATGTTTTTGTTATGCACACCTGGAGAAATGAATTATGCCAGCTCAGCAAGAAGCTAAGAGAGGGTGGCTTTGCACAAACATCAACCCTGATGATGTATACCTGGTTTCACTGTTGAGAGACCTGAGCTGCAGTTGCCATGACTAGTTGCTAAGACTACTTGCCAGCAGGATGTGCCTACATGACACCAGCCACCCACATAAAAGCCTCAGACCCTAAGAATAGAGTGGGCTTCCCTGAGCAGAGACATTACACACATATCCCTGTAGGTCACTGCCAAAGAGAAAACATGTCCTGTGTGGCCTTGGAAGAGGAAGGACTAGGAAACACATACTGGACCTCTCTGGAGGATACAGATCTTTCCTGCTGCTTTTGCTCATGTATTCTTTGCTGTAATAAATCTTAGCCATGAGTATAACCAGCTACTAAAGCTTGAGAGCCCTTCTAGCAAATCAGAACTTAGGGAGGTTGTGTGACATCTAACACACATGGTATGTGCCACTTAAAACTTGGTCAAATAGTGCAAACACAGCTATACTCATTTTCTAGATTGATCTGCACAAAAAATGAAGTTTCCTGAACCATGGTTTTCTCTGAAGTATTTAGCAAACACTGGCACAGAAGTGCTCAGTAAGTCAGCACGTTCCCCTTTTTCCCATGCTTCTTGCCTCTCACATGAAAGGGGTTACTAAGTTCAGACAAGTCTCTTCCTACTACTGTCTATAAATTCCTGCCGCTCCTCACACCTTAAATGAGTGAACTGTATGGTATGTGAGCTATACATCAACAAAGCTTTTTTTTTAAAAAGGCATAAAGAAAGAAAACAAAACAAAAAAGTTCAATGTAATGCCCATTGGTTAAAACGAATAATTCCACCTGTTTCCCCACTAGCTAAAGCAGTAGTAAATAAAAATTGATTCTGGCAGTTTTATTAAGGTGCAAATATAACACAATGCTTTTGATTATTTGTTTTTCCATGTGTGTTTTTCTTCCTGTTTTTTGTTTCAGAAACAAAGTGAGCACAGACTATACCAACCCTAGCAGCCCTAAAGTTGCAAATAAGTTGGTATGTGGTATTGCCCCAAGGAACACAATTTATCATTCACTCACTCACCTCCTCATTCAACAATATTTATTAATTGTCAGTTTCTTCAAGACACAAACTGACACAGTAGTGAACAAAACCAGCCAAGTCAGAGTTTGCCCTTTCTTGGTACCAAGTTGTTACCAATTCATTGGTAAACCTGGGGGGGGGCACTGGGATAGGTCAAGAAGCACTTTCTAAACCTGAATCTGAGGTGCACAGAATAAAGAGTAAATGTATAAAACAAATATTTAGAGAGACATCTGAGAGGGTCCATAGAACTGTTTCTGCTAGGTGTTTTACTGTTAGGAAAACCGTAAATAAGATGGAAAACCATGATCATACTTCTGCTATTACTAGTAGTGTAGAGGTAGGCTATAATATTTAGAGTCCAACATTTAAAATATTTTAACTAAGGTAGAAAAGGTTGCCAGTGAGCACAGGAAAAGGAGAAATTGGGGAGCCTGAGAAAAGTCCCACCAAAGGAAAGCATATCCCATACTGAGCTCTCTTCCTTTTCATCTAATCTTCATCCCTATTCCTACAACGAAAATCTATGACTCATGTGCTAGAACAATGAAAGCAAATTATCAGGACAAGAGTAGAGTAGGTCAAAGTACAGAGCCAAGTGGATCCAGACAAAAGAGGCTCATAGGTCTTGTTTTTAATGCCAAAGAGTCTAAGTTTCAGAACCAAAATTTAGAAGGGTTTCTTATGTATAAATTTTGTTTTCCTAATAGACCTAACATTCATTAAAAAAACTGAACATGTCAGATAGTTTGAAACTATAAACACTCATTGTTGAAATGAAGAAAAAGGGAATCCCCTGGCAGTCCAGTGGTTACGACTCTGTGCTTTCACTGCCGAGGGCCTGGGTTCGATCCCCGGTTGGGGAACTAAGATCCCGCAAGCCATGTAGCATGGCCAAAAAAAAAATATATATATATACTGAAATGAAGAAATACTGTGACCTAAAACAGAACAAAATTATTTCATTACATGTAGTACCATGGCAATATTTCTACAGAAATGTAGAATGCTATGTCATTTTATTATTAATTTAGTAATAACTTAGAAATGGGAGATAACATGAGAAATCCAAACTGTTCTGCCTTACTTGTTACAAAGGCTGAATGGTAATATCCACAAGAGATCCAGGAGATAGGTTTTCCAATGGTCACTCGATGAGGGACACAAATATTAGTTATATTTTGTAAACCAATTTGTCCTTCAGAATTGTCGCCCCACATGAAAAGCTCTCCATCCTCTACAAAGAAAACACAAAGAGGAAAAAAGGTTTTAAGAGGTAGTGGAGATGGCAAGTTATATTTCCAACAGGGCATTTTTTAATTTAGAAAAATTATGTATCTTGAAAGAAAAGTACTAAGACATTTATACCAGGCAGCTACTTAACAGTACAATTTCTATTATGAAATGCTTCTATAATGATAAAGGATAGAGAATAACCTAATGTAAATCACTTTAGTCATGTCCATATTATCTCAATAGCAAAGACAGAATGTCCTTTCCTATAATAACCTTTTCTTATTCTAATGTCTCGAAACAGAAAATGGTTCACTCCTTTCAAGTAGTCTACCTGCAACTGCACTGAACAACAGCACGAGTCACACTGGACATCTCCTGGGCAAGTCCCAGGTTGAAAGGGCCTGGAAGACCTTGCTCTGAGAACATTGTGGGAATGATGCTTTAAAGGAAGAAAAAAATTAAATAAATGTATTTCACTAACTCCTCCCCCCCCCACAATTTACAACTGAAAACACATAATCTAACTTCAGAGAACAGGAGATATATTAGCATACATAACATTTCAAAAACAGGTTAATTTACGTGCTTTCTGATAAGGGTTGCGATGTCAGGAAAAAAAAACTAAGAGAAATATTTTAGAAAATAATTATCAAGACTTATTTACTTACATCTTTTAATGGAAAGTTTTAAAATTTTTGAAGTGGTTTAATAATAAAGCAAATAAAAGGAAAATTGAAACTAAGAACCAAAAGGAGAGGTCTAAATGCTAACTGTGTGGCTGACAGAACTGAAGGGGTGGAGCTGCAGATCCGACTCTGACTCTCCTGACGGCCAGGGCAACACTGCACATTACACAGCTCTCCGGATCTGAACAGAGAAGCATACCAGCAGCTTCTTCAGTAAGACATGTTTATCTCGGCTCCAAATTTTAAAGGAATTTCTCATATGGGCTTTAGATAGGGAGGGAATAGACATACAATGACCATTACAAACTGCATTTTAATAACATATATCCAACAGATTTCGAGGATGTTTCTGACAGCAACTTCATTAAAGCTGAAATATAACTTTCAGAACACACAATGAAGATAATGTTTAATATCTAAAGGAACAGATGGATAGCAGAGCTTAGAATTTATTTAACAATTACCTTCTAAATGTATGTAAGCATAAAGCTGTAATATATGTCATGATTTTAAGTTCCATTGTAAATGTCTTCTGAAAACACATGGTGAATGAAAGAAAACTAAACGGCATTGCTGTCTTCAGTTTACTGACTTGGTATATCCTGGTCTAAAAAAAAAGGGATGTGTCCCAGTTTGAAATGGAAAAAAGTCTTACCAGTCAGTGCAGCTGAAGTGTTAGACCCAGCAGAGAGTTGTTTAATCTTATGCTGGGATGTAAAAAAACTAATTAGATGAAAAGTGTTTCTCTCGTCAGTATCACCAAGTCCCAGCTGTCCTTCATTATTTCCTCCAGTGGCATATACTTTGCCTCCTTCTGCACATGGAAAAGAAAACATCAGTATGCCATAGTCACCATCGTTATGAGGTAGACCAGTGTGTACCAGATAGTTCTTCTATTACCAGTGAAGAAAATTGAAAGCTGGCATTACCCTACGATTTGGTGAACAACTTCATTTTGGTGTCAAAAATACAGCAAAGCAAGCAAGGCTCTACATTTTTGTGAGATTTTATAAATCATTCTAGAGTTTTAGTAGCAAATGAAATGCATAGAATGTGTGGAAAGTATTTTCTTGCTAATGCAAAACCATTAGTTCAGAGCAAAAAAGAAAGTAATTTCCAAATTAGTTTATAATCCAAATCAAACTATTTTAAAAGAGATGTGGCTCATTAATTTTAACTTCCATACCCATTAAAGCTAAGATATAATAGTTAACAAATAAGCAAACGAGGCAAATACAAGAATGTAATTAGAAATGTGAAAATTTTCTGTTGTATAATTATTTTAATTTTCTAGCTAAATATGAAGGCAATATAGCATTGTGTTTAGGAGAGAGGACACCAAAACCAGACTTCTTGGGTAAGAATTCTGGCTTGCCACTTATCAGCTGTGTAACTTTGGGCAAGCTATCCTTAACCTCTCAGTGTCTCATTTTCCTCATCTGTAAAATGGGATAATAATAATGTCTACTCCACAGAGGTGTTATGAAGATTAAATGAGTTAACATTTATAAAATTCTTAGGATGGCACTTGGCACACTGTAAGCAAAACATAAATGTTAACAATTTTCTTAATCACATAAGAAGTATATCATTCCTAGATAATAAGCATTGCCAGTAAGCTCTAAAGTAATGAAATATAAAGATACACATATTACAATTAGTTATATCTGTCATAAAAATGCACATGAAATTAAAGCCTCACTAAATTATAGGGGAAACAGGACAAAATCATTCTGAATCAGTGAAAATTTAAAACTAGGGATATTATTTTAGAAAAAATGAAACCTAATTGAGGAAACAAGACTAGCTTTCAAATGGAAGCTACTACAAGGCCACGTGGAATTGAACCACACAATTTAACTATATGCAGCAAACCAGAGTTGGTGCTATGCTGAAGCAGTTCAGAGAACAATATAAGGAAAAAGTTGAATAGTCACAAAAAGCTCGATGGAAGAAGTAAGACTTATAATGCATCTTAAAAGACAAGAATGTGAGTAAGAGAAAGAAAAAAATACATTTCAGCAAAGGAAAAGTATGAGTGAGGGCAGAGAGGTGAGACAGGGGCCAAAGTAGTGAGAACAGCCTGAAGACAGAAGAAGCTGTGTGTGCGGGAAAGGAGACAGGAAAGATTGCTCAGTGGTCAGGGCCTGGATGTCTAATTATTCCAGCAGGATTTGTTGAAGACTACCTTTTCTGCACTTAATTGCCTTGGCACCTTTGTCAAATATTACTTGGGCATAAACATGTGGGTCTATTTCTGGACTCTATTCCATTAATCTTTGTCTATCTTCTCACTAATAACACACTGTCTTGATCACTGTAGCTTTACAGTAGGTCTTGAAATCAGGTAGTAGTGCTAGTCCTCCAATTTTGATCTTTTCAAAGTTGTTTTGGCTATTCTTGGTCCTCTGCTTTTCAATACAAACTTTAGAATTACCTTGTGAATTTCTACACACACACACACACACACACACACACACACAGCCTGCTTGGATTTTGATTGGAATTGTGCTAACTCATATCAATAGGCTTTTGGGTAGGGCTTCCACTCACCCTCAGAAAAGAAGAGGGAAGAGCAAGATGAGGAGCAAGTGTCCCCTGAGGTGTGCATACAGGTAAGGAGATGCTGTCCCTTGACATAATCTAAGAAAAGAAGCTTTTTCTTCAGCCACTTAATATCTATCTGCATATTTTCATAGGCAAACAAGTGTATTAACCATTTACAATTTTTAAAAATCCTAATCTTACTGTTGCCAAGGTACCTCTTCTATTAATTTTACAAAGTCACAAACGTTACTGGAGTGAGACCTCAGTCCTCAAATTGGGCAGGAAGTCATACAGATTGAATACTATACCTGTTGAAACTAGGGTGTGGTTCCTTCCACAGGCAGCAAATTTCACTTTTTCCGGTTTTAAAGCTAAAAATATAAAAATATGACAATGAAGATATTTTATGATTATGGAAATGATAAATAATCCAGGTCAAATGATAACCAAGTGGTAGAACAGACTTAAACCCAGTCCTGTCTGACTCCAAAGTTGATGTTCATAACTAATAAATCAAAAGTTCTTGGAAGCAGTTGTGCATCAGAATAACCAATGGTGCTTTGAAAAAAAACAGATAGTTCAGTCTGACACCTGGAGAACCTGAGTCAGTAGGTCTGAGGTAAGGTCTACGCACCTATATATTATTTAAAACTCCACAAGCAATTAACATGTGCTAAGATACACTGCATTGTTTTGCTGCTTCTTCACCAACCTGATCTATTCCCTCATCTGCCACCACCATCATCAAGCTTACTTTCTACCTCATGCAACAAAGCACTACTCCAATATTCACAGGCAGACACCTATGTTGAAGTCCTTCACTCTTTCACTTACGTATTAAAATCACTTACAGAACATCTCCTAAGTGCTTAGCATAGGGGCTGCAAATATCACTAAGACAGAGTCCCTGGTCTCGAGGATCTCATAGTCTAGACAATCCTGTTACTTTGTCTATTAGATATTCGACAGTAAGGATCACAGGCACTGTAAATAAACCCAAGGGTTTAGTAGACTGCGCTCAATAAATATTTTTTGACGGAGTGGAATACTTTAAAAGTTCCACAACAATATCTATAAATAGCACAGATATGATAAATTAACACTGAAATTTTGCGCTGAAATTAAAAATTTGGCTACAAAGATAAAGAATACTGCTTTTGTTATATCCCAAGGAATCACCATCACCATCACCAACCAAACAGAAGCTTTTGCACATAATGGCAAGAAAGCTTTGTAAAGATATCATATGTCTCGTATTTTCTGGGACAATCCTGATTTGAAATCTTTTGTCCTGTTGTTCCTGTAAGAACACTAGTAACAATCATCCCCTAGTCCCGATATTTTCTTCAGCATATCTGCTAACTACATATAGCAGGGTAAAGTGTGTTTTATAAAACCAACAACTACACAGAACCATGATGTCCACAACTCTAACAAATGAGACAAAGCTCAAAATCCTAACATATATTGTTTGTTCTCTGTATATACAATAACAGTAATATTTAAGTTGGTTTACAAACAGGCAAAAAAAAAAAAAAAAAAGGATGTTCAAGTGCAATATCATAGAATTGTGGTCTCTGGGTTTAAAATCAATAGGATTTTTAGACCCTAACATATAAAAGTAGTTCTGAACATCACATGAAAAATAAAGTTAAGTGCCAAAAACATTCAAGTAAATCTCGGAAAATAAAGAACTAAAGGCTTTCTTATTTATAATATGATATTAAAGAATTACACAATCAATATAAAAGTACTTTATATGGTTTAAGTATTTAAAGTGATAAAGAAGAAAAGATCCCAAACCTTTGACACACGTTGGCTTGTTAACAGTCGATCTTGATCCTAATCCTAACTGACCCCAGTTGTTACTGCCAAACATGAAAAGCTTATTATTTCCTGGTGGGAAGGAAAAAGAAATTATAAATTGAAGCATTTTCAACATGATGTGAGATGAAGTCATCACAAAGCAATAAAAAAGCTGTACTTAAACACTGTCATTGCTTTTACATGTTGGAACAGGTTACCTTGCCCATCCACTACAGCCATATTCTTTTAGGTATAAAGAGTTTCTAAGATTATACAGTAATAATTTTTTGAATATATAGATATATTCAGATAGATTTATTCTAAGAAAGTAATATGTATAGAAAATCACACTTAAATATACTAAGGGAACTTAAAAGTCACTCTTGATAAATCAATTTGTCAAGAATTCTCTGGCAAAGTAAAAAAAATCCACTTTCTGTATATCTTGAAGATGTTTCAAACACAGCACATCTATAATACTTAGGATTCTCTTAAGTATTACTATCTTCATTTAAGATTTTAACACTAACCTGTAATAACAGCAGTATGTTCATCTCCACATGAAAGATATATAGGTATGTCTTTTTTAAACCAGAATTTGCTGGGAACATTTTCAGCAAATCTAGTTTTTCCGAACGTAAACACAGCACCCGAATCTGCAAATATGTAAGAGTTTGGATTTCACAACTTTTATTATGTTGCCTGTTAATTAAAATATTTTTCCAGTAATTTATCTATACACATTTCTTGTCTCCTAACAGCTTGGCTTCCACTCCAAAACTGCCTACACCCTCCTTTTTTCATCTTAACTCAGTTTTACTCCTCAGACTTCATTCTAGTTTTATTTATGAAATCTACTCAATTAATTATGTATTATTCATTTACTAGTTAAAGTAAGAAATACGCTGTCACAATGACTAAGAGTCCTGCTCTCACAAGGAGGACCATCTACTCCCTGGAATGAGATGATCACTCGATGCCCCACTCACGCTGGTGAACACCTCATGGTCTAGCCCCTGACTGAGAGCTTTTCTCTACAGAGACACAGGACAGTGTTGAGCTTCATCATGAACATCCTGAGGACGCAGGGTGTTGAGATTTTTACATTCTTAAATTAAGTTATTAAATACTACCTAATGGGAGGAGTATTCACAAACTGTTTTAGTCCATTACCATTTTGGAGAGAGACCAAAAACTACCAGACACTACCAAAAACTACCCAATAACTATCTAAACACACACATAGACACAGACACAGACACACACACACACACACACACACACACAGAGGAGGCCAGATCCAGCTTTTGAGGAAATCTCAAGGAGGATGGTCACACATGAAGAAAATAAATGGGTACCATAAAGAAAGACATAGCAAACACAAGTATTAATAATAAATATTAATGCTCAAGAGATTAGCCACTGTGGAAAACCTTTTGATAACAATTGTGAGGTGTGTTAGTTCAAACTGATAATTGACATATAGGATGCCAGGTTCCAGAACAGGCTCTGAGTTTTTGTAGAATGAATAATTTCAACGGTTTTGTCCTTTATAGAATGAATAATTTTAACTGTTTTGTCCTGCTCTGGCTTCCCAGAAAGCCTTCCCCGTTCCC
Organism: Hippopotamus amphibius kiboko; assembly: GCF_030028045.1. Lineage (NCBI taxonomy): Eukaryota > Metazoa > Chordata > Mammalia > Artiodactyla > Hippopotamidae > Hippopotamus > Hippopotamus amphibius. The sequence continues at coordinate 102,565,315 of NC_080203.1, read as the reverse complement.
CTCACCCCAAGCCAGGATTTGGTGGCTCTGCTCTGGTCCCCTGGCATGTACTGTTAAACGATACTGTCATTTTGTTTAGTTTCGTGTATCTCTCACTAAGCTGTGAACCCGAGGCAGGAATCTAATCACGTTTGAGCCCAAGAGCATGGCAGAAACGCAATACATGTTTCAGTGAATATATGATTCTACTCTAAGCCAGTGTTTTTTCAAACTGTTGGTCTGACCCATTAGTGGGTCAGAAAATCAACTTAGTGGGTCACAATGACCATTTTTAAAGAAATGTACTAGAGAAAAGATCTGAGCGCATCTCAAGTGGCTAGAGTAAGTACTGCTTTTGGATTACACAGTACGTACGCGGTACTGGGTCACAATGCCAAAGGTTATTTCTGGAGCTCAGGGAAAAGTCTTTAAAAACCACTCGCTAACGACTCCTTCGTTTCTCCAAGGCGTTTTCCCCATCCTTTTACCCCACGTCCCCTGGTCACCCACTCTTTACTGTGTTCAATACACAACCGGGTTCTGAGGACCTCGAATGAAGTACTTTGGGAGGCTCATAGGGAGGTAAAAACGGTCCCTGCCGTCGAGAAACTCATCGAAAACTTATTTTAAGGAATTAGAAGAAAGACCGGCACCCCCTTCCCCGTAGTCCCCCTTCCCGTCCCTCCCCTTCTTTCCTCTGCCCTCAGTCTCCCGCGCGGGAGCGGCCGGAGATCCAACCGAAGTCGGGCGGCCGCGGCCCGGGCCTGTCCCCCGACGGGGCCGGCCTGGAGGCGGGGCCTGGCCGCCCGCCCGCCCGCGGACCCTCCCTCCCGGCCCGCCGCCACCGCCGTGGGCGCCACTCACCGGGCACAATCTCCTCGGGTTCCCCCATGTCGAGGGCGCTACGGGAAGCCTGCGCCTGGGCCGGGAAGGCGGTGGGGGCGACTCGGTGCGGCCTAAGGCAGCGCCTCAGCCCCGAAGCGGGCCCCGGAAGCCCCCTGGACCCCCATAGCGACTCTCCGGGCATCGGAGACTCCCGCGTTCCCGGAAGTCAACAAACAGCCGCCAGGGGCAACGGAGGCGGAGCGTTCCAGCGCAAGGCGGGGCGGGCGCCGGGGATAGAGGAGCGGAGGGCGGGCGGTCGGCACGTGCGCAGGCGCAGACTCAGCGAGAGGCTGCGGTAGAGGCCGCGCGCCCTCTGGTGGCCGGGAGAGGAGGGGCGGCCACGCCGCGCCGTAATGTCCCAAAGTGTACGCGCTTACGCTGAAGACCCAGGCCCCCCAGGCCCCGCCCCTGGATAGTGACAGACGTCACAAATACCACATCCCCTCTCACTCAAGCTACGTGAGACAGGCAAACGTCAACACACAACTGTGTTAATACTAGTAATAGTGACCATGTATAACTGAGATAAGCACTCTGTTAAACATCCTAAATCACATTTGTATCCACATCATCTAACTCCCAAACCTGGCATATACTAGATGCTCATTAAATACGTATTAGATGAATGAGTCCTACTACAGCCCTGCAAGGTGGTTCATGTTATCCCCGTTTATGGATGTGAAGATTATACAATGGAAGAGGTGGGGTCCAGTTTAGCTAGTCCTGCCTGTAATCTGAACATTCCTCAGCCCCCTGCCCCTCCTTCCACAGAAGGAGACGGCTGAGGTGTGCAATCTGCTACTGACAGGTACTTGCACAAAGAGATTCACTGACACCAGAACATCACTGTTCTAGAATTCGGCCAGAGATGTTACATTTTTCTACAGTTTCTTATGTGAAGGAAAAATATTGCCTGCCATATTAACAAACAAATGATGGCCATCAAGCCATCAGGCACTACCTGCCCCCACAGCCACCAATGGTGAGCCCTGAGGGAACTCAGGATGGAGACAAAGGGGTTGCCAGCTGCCAAACCCTCAGCCACAGCAGCCTCCCCCAAAGGTGTGCCCTGAGGGGACTCAGGATGGGAAAGAACAGGCCCCTAGATAGCTGGCCCCAGGTAGCTAAGGTGCATATAAAAGGAATGATTTCAATGAGCCCAAACTCTTGCATCTTCCCATACATAGAAAATAGCTATTTAATACATATACATCTTAAGAATTAAAACAAAATAAAAAAAAGCTAAATTCATTAACTTGAGATGTATGATTAATATTTTGATTTCCATTGCAAAACTCCTATATATCCTAGCTCCTTCCTCACCTCTTCCAAGCAGTCCCTCAGAGCTGAGAGGCTGTCTTCCGGGTTTAAGTCCTCAGTTTTGTCCACCAAGTAAAACAGAATTCTCAACTTTTAGGTTGTACTTTTTTTTCAGTTGACACAGTTTCCCATGCATCAACACTTGACCTTCATAAAACAAAGAGGCAAAATGCCATCTTCCAGGATGACTAGATGTATATACGTATGGTAGTTGTGGGCATGGGCTCTAAAATCAGACAAAGCTGGATTCAAGGATCCCTGAATTCCTGTGTGTACTAGCGTGTGTACTGACTTTCTCAGGGAGTTTGCATTCAAACTAGGAGGGGAGATTATCCAATATACAAATAATCGTTTACTTACCAAGCAAAGTGGGGGTTACTAAGAAAGTGTTTTAACAAGGAGCATTGACCCGATGTGAGAGGTTAAGAAAAGCTTATCTGAAGAAAGGATGTTAAATCTTAAGAACTGAGGAAACAACTGGGAGGGGTGAGAGAGCTCTGAACAAAGAGTAAATCACCTGCAAAGGCGCATAAGGAGCTTGGCTCTTTCCAGGTGCTCAAAGAGGTGACACTGGCTCATGGCAAAGTGGCAGGATCTTGGGCCTGTTACAAATCTGAGATTTTATCCTGAGGACAAGGGGAAGCCACTGAGGGTTTTTAAGCAGTGAATTGATGGGATCAGTTATGTGTATTCCTGCAATCATTCTGCGTGGCTGCTTGGTGGAAAATAATTTGGAACAGGAAGGAGGGTTCACAGTCTATTGCAGAAATTCAGACAAGCATCACGCTGGCTTGAAATCCAGTGCATTGGCACCTGAGAGGAGCAGACAGATTCGAAAACATTTTAGGAAGGAGAATCAACAGGAAATGGTGTCTGACTATTGACTCCTAGGCAAGGTAGGAGCTCTCAGAGCAACAACAAAAGAAGGGCCCCTAAATTATTTTGGAGAGGATTCAATATTCTTTTTAAAAGCATCATAATAGTCACTGTGGGAAAATCAGAATTTAAAAGACTTACTTGAGTTATGACATGCTTTAGTTTGTTTTTTATTTCAAAATATAGTTAAGCACATTTTCGTGCCGAGCACTCCCAAAGGGATTGACGCAACCCTATTCCCAGGTTCCAAAATAAGCAAATAGGACAAGGCTGGCGCCATTTACTGAGAGGGGGAACGCAGAGGAAGGAGGAGCAGCAGGGGTTGATGTTAAGTAAGTAGAGGGGAGAGAACTTGCCAGTCCAGCCTTGCCCACACTAAGACATCAAAGTGGAGGCACAGAACTGAGCAGGCAATAGGTGAGCAGAAGCTCCAGGTGGAGGCACTCATTTGGGGGATGCGTGGGTCTACATAGTGACAACAGCCTTGGCAAAGACTGCTAGGTGAAAGACTGCAAAGTGACTAAAGGATAAGAAAAGAGAGGCTAGGATGAGTTGTGACGAAGGCTAAAATTTAATCGCCCAGCAACAGATGATGAAGCTGAAAAGGAGACAGTGACCAGAGAGCAAAAGCCTATAGCATGAGGTTTCAACAGGAGGGTGTGAGCAATCTTGTCACGTGATGCTGTGAAATGAAGTAAGGTGAAAACTGTCCACTGAATTTAGCCACGCAGAGGTCATCAGAAGTGTTGAAAATACCTGTTAGGTAAAAACAACTGCCATTCATTGAGAGCTTACTATGAGCCAGGCACTGTGCCAAATATTTACATGCATTACCTCATGAAATCCTCACAACAATCCTGAATGGGAGGTGCTATTATCGGAGCCAGCTGGGTTGGAATTGTACCTGGTAACCTGCCCAAACCAGGGCTATTTGAGCCCAAAGTCTATCTTCCTAACCACTGCACTTAGCCTGTCATGATGCCTCATTTTCCTCATGTATAAAATGGACATAACTGACGTATATACACTACCAAATGTAAAATAGATGGCTAGTGGGAAGCTGCTGCATAGCACAGGGAGATCAGCTCGAAGCTTGGTGATGACCTAGAGGGATGGGATAGGGAGGGAGGGAAGGAGACTGAGGCAGGGGGGGATATGGGGATATATGTATAAATACAGCTGATTCACTTTGTTGTACAGCAGAAACTAGCACAGCAGTGTAAAGCAATTATACTCCAATAAAGATCTGGAAAAAATTTTAAAAAAGAAAGAAAATAGCTGTTACATAGAGTGATGGAGGCAGAAGCGTATTGTATTAGTAGTTGGAGAGTGAGGGATGCTGAGGGAAAGAAGTGAGGGTGAACACTTTAGAGGCAGGAGATAGGGATGGGACAGGAGAGGAGGGAGAGAGCAGTTGGAGGAGGAAGGGAGGTGGATGGAGGGCTTTTGTGAAGCTTGGAGAAACTTGGGAATGCTGAGGGGCAAACTGAATAGAAGGGGAGAAAACACAGATTCAGGAGAGTGAAGGAATAATCACTAACGTGCGGGCAGAAGAGATGGCATCTAGATCTCATGCGGAGGGGCTGTCCTTAGCGAGAAGAGACACCACTTCCAGCATAACAAGAGGAAAGGAAAAAAGCATCCTTTCACAATATACTACTGCTATACATGTATCTACACCTACATAGAGATGATATCTACATACTAGTGATACATGTGATATAGATAGATATCTATCATACATGTCCCGTAATATAGGATAATACTATTGTCTATCCCAGAAGGTTGTTGTGAGATACTAGGTAGAATTTACTGCTTGGTGCCTAGAAGAGAATAACATGCAACAATGTTAATAAGGCAGAGTCCGCTATGCTCACTGCAAAAAACACGGAAGTCTCAGTGGCTTAACACAAACAAAAAAAGTTTCTTTCTCACTCATGGATTATGTCCAATGTGGGTCAGTGGGGGGCGGGGAGGGGGGAGGGATCTGCTTCATCTGGTCATTCAAGGACCCAGGCTACTAATTCAACTATCCTATGGTAATTCAACTATCTTATAGCTGCACCCTATGTGGCTGCAGCAGGTCAAGAGGGAGCGGAAGCAGGGAATTAAATGTTTCAGGCCAGCAGGGACACGTTTCTCCTTCTTACAACCCATTGGCCAGATCCACTGTTGTGTGCTCCTGAGCACTGCAGGGTGGTGCGGAAATGTGGGAGTGCCCCCGACATTCAGCAAATAGGAAATACCTCTGCCACATCCCTGTTGCCAGATGGTTTCAACCTGTGGAATCACCTCCCTTGTGTTGAAGTTCGTGGAGTTCGGAAGTAAAATTTCATGACTCTCCACTGTGGTCATGTGCTCTTTGGTGGCCCCTTCATCCATGGCCAAGCATTCATACGCGCCTGAGCAAATCATGTTGATACACAGAAATCATCACAGTCTGACAACACGTACAACTCTTGGCAATTTCCCCTATTAATTCTTGTTGTTACTCATTTCTGGAGCATTTTGTGTCAACTAAAAACAGAGGCATCTATGAACAAGGAAGACATTTGATGGATTGCGCATCCTAACTGAACTAGTTCCTTTCTTGACAGCATTTCAGCAAAATTTCCAAGGCTTGAATTGTACCACAGTGCAGCTGCTGTCACTGTTTATTTCTCTCTTTGGAATCAGATAAACAGGTGTGTCTCCACTTTGAAAACCTCACTATGAAATCTCATAAACATCTGAATTTAGAAATTGGATTCTAATAGCTTCTTTGATTTCTGAAATTTTGTAGTGCAACTCCAGGATATATGAATTGAGCACATACAGGTCCAAAGCAGGAGTTTCATTTATAAAAAAGCAGCAGAAGGTAGGTGGGGATTACTGGGCTGTTACCCCGGGAAGAAAATGTGCACTTTCCTTAATCACGTAATCTAGTATTTAAAAAATCTTTCATGCACATACAAATCATCTACTGGTCTTGTTAAAATTCAGATTCTAATTTAGCGATCTAGAGGGGGCTCTAGGATTCTGCATTTTTAAAACAAGTTCCCAGATGATACTGATGTTACTGGTCCATGGATCACACTCTGTGTAGCAAGGGATTAACTCGTGGAAAAGCATAAGTAGTTTATAGGAGCAGTAAAGGAAAAGGCTAGTAAATGTAATTATGGACAATTTAATGGGTAAAGGATCTAGTATTCAGAATACGTATAGAATACCAACAAATCAATAAGAAAAAGACAAAAATATAAGAAGTAAAAAGTGAGCAAAGGGTATTGCATTAACAGAGATAAAAATTCAAATGGCCAATAAACATGTAAAAAGATGTTTAACCTCACTGGAAATGAGGAGAATGCAAAATAAGTAATAATGAAATAACATTTTATATTCACATTATTGGCAAAAATAATAACATTACTAGGTGTATTTAGGAATACAGGAAACTTGCTAGTGAGAGTGTAAATTAGTACAATCACATTAGAAAATAATTTGCCAGGGAGTTCCCTGGCCATCCAGTGGTTAGGACTTGGCGCTTTCACTGCCGTGGCCTGGGTTCAGTCCCTGGTCAGGGAACTAAGATCCCTCAAGCAGCACAGCACGGCTCCCCACATCCAACCAAAAAAAAAAAATTGCCAAAACTAAGGTTGAAAAGATAACCTGTCTCAAAGGGAAAAGTGGAAATAACCTAAATGTCCATCAATAGAGGAATGGATAAACTATTCACACAGAGGAATATCATATAGCAGTTATAATAAATGAACCAGTTTTACATGTATGGACATGAGGAATTCTCAACAACTGAATGTTGAGAAAAATTTAAAAATTACAAAATATGTGCTATATGATGCTATTTTATCTTAAAAATTTTAAACACACGATAAATAGAATATTTGTACAGAGACCTATACATAGACAATATGATTACTCATGGCATAATGGAGATCATATTAGGGAGAGTCATTTCCTCTGGAACAGGAAGGAAGGGTGAGGGATGAACAGTGAGACTGCATAAGTATCGGTAATGGTTTGCTTCTTTCAAAAGAACAGAGATCTCAAACAAATATGGCAAAATGTCAACATCTTTTCAATGAGTGGTGGTGTGTGAGTATTATATTATTTTCTGTACTTTAATACACAGCTGCAATGTTTTTAATTAGAAACAAAATTTTTTTCTAAGTCACTTGATTGGGGCATAATTTACATAAAATAGTTGCACTCATTTTATTTTATTTTTTAAGGCTCTTTAATGGAATATAATTGCTTTACACTGTTGTGCCAATTTCTGAGGTACACCAAAGTGAATCAGCTGTATTTATACATATATCCCCATATCCCCTCCCTCCCGTGACTCCGGCTTTGATAGATTTATATACCATTATACCATTTAACCATCACCTTAAGCCAGGTATGTATTTCCCTTCCCCACCTGCACTTTCTAGAAAAATACCACTTTTCTGATTTTTTCATCCGTCATAGATTAGTATCGTCTTTTGTACCATTTCTTTTGTGTCTGGTTTCTCTCACTCAGCATAACGTTTTAGAGATTATTTCACGTTGTGCGTATCAGTAATTTGTTCATTTTTATGGATATACCTTTGTTTATCCATTTATGTACTGATGGACATTTGGCTCGTTTCCAGCCTGGGGTTCTACTAAACAAAGCTGCTATGGATACTCATGGGGTTTTGTGGACAAATGCTCAGACTTCTTCTGGGTAAACATCTAGTGTCCTTTGTCAGTTTACGCATTGTAAATATTTTTTTCTCAGCCTATGGCTTGCCTTTTCCAAATTTTAAATGTAAGGAAAAAAGGTAAATAAAACAACCCCCCACAATGGACAAAAGTAGGGAGCTTGTACAACAACAAAAAAATTTTAAACATCCGAAAAGACAATTTACTATTAAAAGTGCAAATAAAACAATAAAATTTATTTATTTATTTAGCCTATTAGACTGGCAAGGATCAAGAAGATTATCAGGATCTGGTCAGCAGGAGAAAAAAAGCACATTTATTTACACTCTGTGGAAATTCGAAAAGGTACTATGACCTTTCCAAAAGCCAATCTGGCAATAAAAATTTTATATCTATATATATATTAAAAGTCATATAATTTTTACTCATCATAACCACTTCTATAGATAAGTGCTTCCAGAATTTTTTTACAGAAATTTTTTTTTACGTAAATTATCAGGCTTTCATACTACAGAACACTATGCAGCCATGAAAATCAGTACAATAGTTTTGTGTACTTATATGGGAAGATCTCTAAGATCAAATTTTAAGTGATAAAAATAAGTTGCAAAATAATATGCAGAGTATTATCCTACTATATAAAAGTAAATTAATAGATATGAATACATGGATAGGTTTGATACACACATAGGTTAAAATATAGACTAACCTTTACTGTACTATGCAGTAGTAGTTACCTCTGGGGTGTGGAATTAGAGGAGCCTTCTAATTTCTAATTCATGCATATCCGTATGGCTTTAATTTTTTTATAATGAACACAATTTGCTTTTTCAATCAAAACAAAAAGGTTTGAAATGAAAAATAATAAACAGAAAAATTAATAGAAGCTGACAACCATAATAGCTAACATTTAATGAGTATTTATGATGTGGCAGGAATACTTCTAAGTACTTTACATACATTAACTTATTGAATCCTCACAAAACTCTCTGCAGTATATTTTATTCAGTCTCTCCATTTTACAGATGAAGACACTGAGGTACAGAGAGATTAAGTAACTTGCTTATGGTCAAACAGTAAGCAGTGGAGGCAAGATTTGAACCCATCCTGTCTGTCTACAAGACCATACCTCTGGGGACCATGCCATCTGCCTATGGAGGAAAAATTAAAATACGTTAGGAAGGAAAAGTATATGTTAGAATATCCTAGTTCATAACAATGCTGAACAAACTAGCTATCCATATAAGTTTTGCGCATAAAGTAGTAATGATTGTGTCTTTTTACTGGTTTTATTGTATACCAGATACCTGATTGAGGCCTTTTACCTACATTATCCCTTTCAGCTATTAAACATATCTGCAGACTCCTCATGTCTCATCACCTCCATTATTACCTCCCTGCTCCAAAACACCATCACCTGTCACCTGGAGTACTGCCATCACTTCTTACTTGGCGTCCCTGCTTCCATTTTAACACTTTTCACAACAGAATGATCCTTTTAAGGGCATGATATGCCTTCCCCTTTTCGAGACCCTCCAATGGCTTCCCTTCCCTTTCAAAATAAAAGCCAAAGTCCTAACAATAGCCTACATCATCTGGCTCTCTGCCTCACCCAGCTCATCTCCCATCCCAAACCGACAAACAAGGAATCATTAAGTCACTTTATAGATGATAATGATCCGTAAGTGATTCTATTAGCAAATATTGAACTAGGAATCAAACCTAGTTTTATTTGACACTGGTGATTGGACTCCCTACATTACACTATGCTCTAATAAAATGGTTATTTTTGCAGGAATATGAGCATTATTTTTGTGAGACATAACAGACATCCAAAGGAGATTTCTCCTTCTTTTGGGAGGTTACTTCGTCTAGCATTGCAGAAATTGCTATGAATGTGCTTTGACTCTCTTGGAAGAGACTCCAAAGCTTGAGTTATGTTCTTGTAAAAAACCATGGAAGTGAAAATCCTAAATCTTGGTACTTGTATTATGTTTAGAAAATAAATTTATTTTTAAGAATAATTTGGAACTTAAATTAATGAAAAATATAAAATAATTTCAAGAAAAAATATGCTTTGGGGTGACAAAGAATGACTATAAAGAAATGGGTATGATGATCTCCGGTGATTCACAAACTAACTCAGGGACAGTTCCAAAAAAAGAGTTGTGAGGGGAATATGGCAGTAGTTGTATGACTGCATAATTTCCTAGATGACTACTTCTTTTTTTTTTAAGGACTTTTATTGAGATACAGTTAACAGACAATAAACAGCATATATTTAGAGCGTACAATTTGGTATCCCAATCTCCCAATTTATTCCCCCCCAACCCTTCCTGCTTTCCCCACTTGGTGTCCATGTGTTTGTTCTCTACACCTGTGTCTCTATTTCTGCCTTGCATTTCCTCTTTCATAGTTGTTAGCATTTGCCTTATGTATTGAGGTGCTCCTATATTGGGTGCATATATATTTATAATTGTTATCTCCTCTTCTTGGATGGATCCCTTGATCTTTATGTAATGTCCTTTCTTGTCTCTTGTAACATTTTTTATTTTAAAATCTATTTTATCTGATATGAGTATTGCTACTCCAGCTTTCTTTTGATTTCCATTTGCATGCAATATCTTTTTCCATCCCCTCACTTTCAGTCTGTATGTGTCCCTAGGTCTGAAGTGGGTTTCTTGTAGGCAGCATGTATATGGGTCTTGTTTTTGTATCCATTCAGCCAGTCTGTGTCTTTTGGTTGGGGCATTTAGTCCATTTACATTCAAGGTAATTATCAATATGTATGTTCCTATTACCATTTTCTTAATTGTTTTGTTGTTGTTTCTGTAGGTCCTTTTCTTCTCTTATGTTTCCCGCTTAGAGAAGTTCCTTTAGTATTTGTTGTAGGGCTGGTTTGGTGGTGCTGAATTCTCTTAGCTGTTGCTTGTCTGTAAAGCTTTTGATTTCTCCCTCGAATCTGAATGAGATCCTTGCTGGCTAGAGTATTCTTGGTTGTAGGTTCTTCCCTTTCATCCTTTTAAATATATCGTGCCACTCCCTTCTGGCTTGCAGAGTTTCTGCTGAGAAATCAGCTGTTAACCTGATGGGAGTTCCCTTGTATGTTATTTGTTGTTTTCCCCTTGTTGCTTTTAATAACTTTTCTCTGTCTTTCATTTTTGTCATTTTGACTACAATATGTCTTGGCGTGTTTCTCCTTGGGTTTATCCTGCCTGGGACTCTCTGTGCGTCCTGGACTTGGGGAGCTATTTCCTTTCCTATGTTAGGGAAGTTTTCAACTATAATCTCTTCCAATATTTTCTCAGGTCCTTTCTCACTCTCGTCTCCTTCTAGGACCCCTATAATGCAAATGTTGGTGCGTTTAACATTGTCCCAGAGGTCTCTTAGGCTGTCTTCTGTTCTTTTCATTCTTTTTTCCTTATTCTTTTCCGCATCAGTGATTATCACCATTCTGTCTTCCAGGTCACTTATTCGCCCTTCTGCCTCAGTTAATCTGCTATTAGTTCCTTCTAGCGTATTTTTCATTTCAGTTATTGTGTTGCATATCTCTGTTTGTTTGCTTTTTACTTCTTCTAGGTCTTTGGTAAACTTTTCCATCTTTGCATCCAGTCTTTTTTCAAAGTCCTGGATCATCTTCACTATCATTATTCTGAATTCTTTTTCTGTAAGGGTGCCTATCTCCTCTTCATTTCATTGTCTTTCTGGGGTTTTATCCTGTCCCTTCATCTGGTACAAAGTCCTCTGCTTTTTCATTTTCTCTATCTTTCTGTGGCTGTGGTTTTCAGTTCCACAAGACGAAATACTGCTGATACTGCTTGATACTGCTGTCTGCCCTCTTGTGGAGGAAGCTATCTAGGAGGCTCGTGCGTGTTTCCTGATAGGAGGGACTGATGGTGGGTAGGGCTGGGTCGGTGGAGCTCAGTAAGTCTTTAATTCAATTTGGTGGGCGGAGCTCAGTAAAACTTTAATCTGTTTGTCTGCTAATGGGTGGGGCTGTGTTCCCACCTTGTTGGTTGTTTGGCCTGAGGCTACCTAGCACTGGAGCCTACAGGCTCTTTGGTGGGGCTAATGGCGGACTCTGGGAGGGCTCACACCAATGAGCACTTCCCAGAACCCCTGCTGCCAGTGCCCCTGTCTCCTCAGTGAGCCACAGCTGCCCCCATGTCCGCAGGCAAAACCCCAACACCAGCAGGTAGGTCTGGTTCAGTCTCCTATGGGGTCACTGCTCCTTCCCCCTGGGTCCTAGTGAACACATTTTTTTGTGTGCCCTCCAAGAGTGGAGTCCCTGTTTCCCCCAGTCCTGTGGAGGTCCTGCAATCAAATCCCACTGGCTTTCAGAGTCTGATTCTCTGGGGATTTCTCCTCCCATTGCTGGACCCCCAGGTTGGGAAGCCTGACGTGGGGCTCAGAACCCTCACTTTAGTGGCTGGACTTCTGCAGTATAACTGTTCTCCAGTTTGTGAGTCACCCACCCAGCATCTATGGGATTTGATTTTAATGCAATTGCGCCCTTCCTACCGTCTCATTGTGGCTTCTCCTTTGTCTCTGGATGTGGGGTATTTTTTTTGGTGAGTTCCAGTGTCTTTCTGTCAATGATTGTTCAGCAGTTAGTTGTAATTCCGGTGCTCTTGCAAGAAGGGATGAGCACACGTCCTCCTACTCCACCATCTTAACCCTATCTCTCCCTAGATGACTACTTCTAAGGCTCATGTAATGTGATGATAATGGTTTAGATTATTATGCTCTTGTTTGTGCCTGACATTGGTCTAAGCATTCTATGTCTTAATTATTTAAATTTGCATATTACAGAAGAGAAAACTGAGGTACAAAGAAGTTGTTGCCCAAAGTTAGCTAAAACGTGGTAGGGCTGAGGTTTGAATACATGCAGTCTAGTTCCAGAATCTATGCTCCAAATCACTACACTACACTGCCTTTTGAAAGAGCATAGAGGAGTGGTCTTCAAACTTGTAGATCCCACATCCTCATTCATAACCAACCAGAAGCCAGAAGACATAAGAGCTCATTGATGAAGCACGTGCACACCAACCTTCCTGGGTAGATATTTACCACTTGAAGCTTTCTGCTGGTGACAGAATCAGTGAGAAGCTGGAGGAATGTGGTTCAGAAAAAATAACGGCAGAGATGGAGAAAAGCTACCCTGCAGAAGCAATATGTGTGTGTGTACATGTTTGTATGCATGTACTGTACTAATATATTATGTATACTGTAAAACATACACAAAAAGAAGATTTAAAATGATGAGATAAAGAATAAACATAACAAGATGGATTGTCTTGAGTGTCCCCTGGCAGTGGGGTGTGTGGGGGGGGGTATTACACACCTCAACTTAGAAAATAGCCTTGGGATAACATGTTTTAAAGTCTGGCTTTACCACTTGTTACCTGAGTCATCTGGGCAAGTTGCTTATTCTTTGCCTCTGATTCTTCATGTGTTAAATCAGGATAATAACTCCTAACTTGCAGGATTGTGCAGTTTAGGTGAGATGATGTACAGAATCTGTAATGCCTGGCTTTCAGAAATCTTTTTCCATATGATTTACCTTCCCCTCATAAGTTAAAATTCCCATTATTTGCTTCATGGTCTGTTTTTGTTTTTCTTTTTAATTAATAACTTTATTTGGCTGTGCAGGGTCTTAGTTGCCCCCTGTGGGATCTTTTAGTTGCCGCATGCGGGATCTAGTTCCTTGACCAGGGATCAAACCTGGGACCCCAACATTGGGAGCACGGAGTCTTAACCACTGGACCACCAGGCAAGTCCCTTGGTCTACGTTTTTAAAATGTCACTAAGTACTCCTATAAAGAAGCTGGAGGCAGGCCTGCATTTTGACTTGGTGCCTCTAGGTGGCGCTAGATTAATAGCTTTTTCATGCTGCATCATTCCAAACATGGTGCGGCTGTGGCTCTCTGACAGCAAAGAAAACTGTGGAGGAGACATGGGGGAAAACCGATATGCATTTTACTTTGTGCCAAACATTACAGGGACTGGGAGAGAGGGAGGACTTAATGACTGTCCAGACACTTAAAAGATGAATGGCCTGACTGTTCAGCAATTGTATGTCTGTGAACAAAAGTTCCCTTTTACATGAGCTGTTTGCCATTGCCCTTTGTGATTGGAATTGGGCTTGAAGACTCTTAAGTGTATTTTGAACTATTTTTATCTGTGCCTTTCCACGGGGAACTTTTTCCTAACAGGGTCCTTTGGCTGCATTCGGCCTCATTTATTGCCAGTGACTGAAAATTTCACCTTTGACCCCAACTTTGGGCTTTTGTTTCTCCTTTCCCCTCCTCTCAGAATGCTAACCATTGGGTTTCTTTGACACAAAGCTAACCAGAAAATAAATGTACTTGAAGGCATGTCAGTCAGGTTTCTGACAAACAGATGACATCTTCTTATTAGGATAATTTGAAAAGGGTTTATTTACAAAGGAACAAATTTCAAAGGGTGAGAAGGCGGTTGGGGCACAATCACAAGGCATAGTGCAGGGACCCAGGGCTAACAGTGGTGGAACTGTTGCTCTCCCTTGGCCCAAAGGGATGAAGGGATGGAGAGTTCATTAGAACTTGGTAGGAGAGTTGCGTAAAGTAGGCCATCTCGACAGGAACGGTGAATTTCTATCAAGGAACAGCCAACCCAAGGCAACCTCATGGGAAACCAGGAGAATAAATCTTCTGACTGCACTCTACTCCCTCCCTCCATTCTCCAGCTGGGATTCCAATGGCCACATGTAACCAGAAGCTAGAAGACACAGGAGCTCATTGATGAAGCCCATGCATAGCGACCTTCCTGGGTAGATATCTCGTACTAGAGACTATCGGCTGGTGCAGAGAATCAGTTGGGAAGACGGGGTAACAAGGCTCATTACAAAAGGCAGGGATCAAGGAAAGCTACCCAGCAGGAGCAATCTGACTAGGACGCCACTGCTGCATGAAATCCCTGTTTTCCCTATGCTTCTAATCTTGTGCCTTCATCTTTCAGTTACATTCTTTTTTTTTTAAAATAAATTTATTTATTTATTTTATTGGCTGTGTTGGGTCTTTTTTGCTGTGCGTGGGCTTTCTTTTAATTGTGGTGAGTGGGGGCTGCGCTTCATTGTGGTGTGCAGGCTCCTCACTGCCGTGGCTTCTCTTGCTGTGGAGTATGGGCTCTAGGCGTGTGGGCTTCAGTAGTTGCAGCACATGGGCTCAATAGTTGTGGAGCACTGGCTTAGTTGCTCCGCGGCATGTGGGACCTTCCTGGAGCAGGGCTCGAACCCATGTCGCCTGCATTGGCAGGCAGATTCTTAACCACTGCGCCACCTAGGAAGCCCTTCAGTTACATTCTTGAGAGCAAAATCCTGGGTGGAAGCATCCAGTTGGCTGAGGCTAGTTCACCTACTAGTTCACCCTCTTTGCCAAGGGGTGGGGACAGGAAATACTGCCTCTTTTGGCTTCTCTGATGAGACCTGGGCTGCTAACTTCTTTTAAGATTCGCACATTTTGGGGATTTCTAGATAGTCAGAAAGAGCTCAAAAACAAGGCAGTTTTCTGTCTTCTCTAAAAAAAGATAAATTTCCATTAACAAATAACCTCCTAAATATCCTTTATAATCTGCAACAGTAAGACTGTCAAACAAGAGTACAGAGATTTGGTTTTTATTTCCAGTTCTCTGTCTTTTCTCTCTCACTTCCTTCCCCATTTCCCGATCTTAGGAAGGTCCCTGTATCTCTCTAGATCTTTATACAAGAAAGCAGGACTAAGATCCTCAAATTTAGTTGGGGGTTCAACTGTTGGGCAGCTAAATAATATAAGCAGCCCATCCACTAGAAGGCTCTAATCAATGTTTTCCTGATAGAACCCCTTGGGCTGTTAATACCTAAACTTCATTGAGCATGTATTTCTCTCAATACAATGTTGGATTTTTTTGTTTGGTTTTGCAGCTATTTATATAGGAAGCGTTTATCTTTATGTCCGTAAAATGCAATGTAGCATTTTTTAATGTATAGAGTAATAAATGAGACAGATATAAGAAGATTTTGTACGCTGCGCTTTTTGGTGTGAATTCACAGGGACATTAATATTTCCTCTGAGAAGCCCACTCTCATTTTCCTCAAAACCTCCTTGTCTCCAGTCTTTAATCTTGTTCCTTCCATGCCCCTAATCATCTGATTGTTCCATTAGCTACTGCTCCTGAATTGGTGTACACCCATGCCTCACGGCTTCTCTCTCTCCAGGTCAAATGCCAAGGAGGTATAAGGCTTGAAGTTTTGTCTCCTGGGAGCATTTCCCTTCTTCACCCCTTGAATTCAATATAGCTGCTCAATCTACAGTGAATCTTGCATCATTGGATTCAGACCAATCCAAAATTACATTTCTCATCCTCGATAAAGCATCCTTATACTTTATTCACACACACGTTTCCCAGAGTTTCTCCAACATAAACTAGAAATCCAGGAGTTCTTTGGCCTTCTCTGGCTTTTGACTTTGTCATTGCCAGCCCCCTCCCAGAGTTCTGCTGAAATCTGACAATCTTGGGGACTGGTGGGGAAGGATGAAGAGAACTGGCTTCATCTTGTAAGGCAACTCCCTCAAGTAAAAGATCATCTTCAATAAAGAAAAAGACAGTTTCATCAGACAAGCTAGGAGAGATTTCTTGAGCTGGCAAGGGAGATTCAATGAGATTTAAGGGTTCAGCATTCTTAGGGTCCTCTATATCCTCTCATATATTTTCATGTCAATTTTCCAGCATTCGGTCTAACCCAAATAATGCCGCAATATGCACCTAAGAAACCTGTCAGGGTTGTGAATATCAGTGATACTGTAATTCATCAGCGCACAGGATCAGACCAAAGTCTCGGTGTATCTTTGACCATCTCAGATCAGCCGAGGCAGATGACTTTTTTCACCATTAAGCTATTCATTATGAGAAGCAGCCATCTCACTGGCCATCACTGAACGCTTCATGCCCTTCATTCTATTCTCCTTAAATCATATTCCCAATCAGCATTCCAGGTGACCATAAGCAATGGTTTGAGCAGCTGTTTTGCCACTGTATTTCTAAGGGGGGGGGGGGTCAATGTCATTCAACAATTTCCAATTGCATCACTTTTCCTGAGGGTCAGTTGCCTACAGCTCACTTTGTGGTACCAATTTCTGAATCAGTCAGGGTTCTTGGGGTAAAAAAATAAAAAGACAGCAGGAAATCATCAGTAAACTCATAGAATCGACAGTCTGGAGAGGAATGCTTGGATAGGGTAGGGAAAGTAGGGAGGCAAGACAGCAGGAGACTGGGTTAGGATGTTACCGCTGACGTTGCTGTAGTCCACAACCACCACTGGGCCTACTCACCATGGCAAGAGTGTGCTAGTCACTGGACACAGCCAGAAATGCTGGTGGATTACAGCACTGTAAATCTCATCTCCCGGGCTCTTTTTCTCTGAATCTTCCCCCAGGTGGGAGCATCTGCTGGATCACGTGCCCATGACCTGGCTTTGCAGGGGGTGGAGAGAGGGAGAGAAGGTTTTTACACCAATGCTCTACACTAATACTCACACAGTGAGAACTGGAGGGGGTTTTGGATGTTTAGTGAAAATCCCTCCTTTTCTGTCATTGTATATGAAACTTCTACACATGACAGCAAGTCATAATATTTATGGAATTCCTCCCATAATATTAGATATTGAAGTATTTTGACCTTACTTGCCTTTTGACATTTCATGTTGATTTCAATAGCTCCCTCAGTACCCCCCTCAAGTTAAAATGCATATAAAAATCAAGGTGAACCTTAGGGAGAACAGTGATAAAGGAAGTTAATATTCCAAGAGGCCTTAGGGTCTTATCAAGGTTGATGCATCAGTTTTACTTTAAATCTCTTATCTATCTAATTATTTCACCACTTTGATTAAATGAAGCTAAAATTGGTATTGATGAAAAGAGAAAGCACAAAGAAGCAGATAAGCAAATAATTGAACGCAAATAACTTTTAATTATACTCACTTAATAATGTTAAGGAATAGTGTCAGGTGCCAACATTACTTTGTCAAATCAAAGGGCAGCATTGGGATAAAAAACATCACAGAATGTTTTGAAAACTGTAGTCAATTTCAAAATTGTTAACCACTTTTATATGAATTTGGTTTCAAAACAACCCTGTATCCTGGGTCATGAATATGTTCAGACCCTCCCATGGAAACCCAGTTCTTTGCATCACTCCATATGTATTACTCATTTATAGAATCCTATTAAAGTCCCCAGGCTTCCCCAAACACAAAGAAATAGGTGAGCTTCCAGGTATGGCAGTTACACCTGGCTAGTTTAAACTACTATATATGAAATAGATAACCAACAAGGACCTACTGTAGAGCATAAGGAACTATATTCAATATCTTGTAATAATCTATAATGGAAAAGAATCTGAAAAAGGATATATATATATGAATGAATCACTTTGCTGTACACCTAAACTAACACAATATTGTAAATCAAGTATACTTCAATAAAATTTAAAAAAATGCTGTCCTATATGGAATCATAATAGGAAAACTAGCAAATAGCTTTTGCTTTAAGTTGATTAAACAGTTTCTTCTAAACTCAATAATGCATTTACCCTTTGGCCTCTCCCTAATGCAAGGTTGCCTGGATTATTTATCCTCTCTGTCCAGTGACCTGCTGCTATGACGCAGGGTGCATAGGAACAAACACTCAGTAGTGATGTAAACTAACAAATACATGCAGAAGAGATGTGAACAGCACATTTATTGCAGACAAAGAGCTTGCAGGTGAGGGAAGAGTCAGTAATGTCATTAGAAACTGAAGATGATCGTGATGTGTTATTCTCATACAGACTTTGCGAAATGGATTTGCTCATGTCTCCAGAGTCATTTTATGTTCAATTGATTAGGGACACCTACTTTAGATAATGACTGGATTATTTTCATGTCCCTTGTGGCCTTGAACAAACAGGCTATAGTTGTAAATTTTAACTGGCAAAAAGAGTAGGGGTCATGGTAGCAAAGAGATTTTATGATCCATTTTTATTATACCGTTTTGTTATACTCAAAGGCAATAATGACTCTTGGCATTTATAGAGTTCTTCGTATTTTCAAAGCACTTAGTAATCATTAATTTCTTTATCTTGTTTCCATCTCAAATGAGATAGGTCAGTTAGCATGGCAGGGTTTCAGAAGGCACACTATCAGACAATAAAAGATCAGAAACTTGAAAAGTTAGGTAGTTGAAGTACTGAGGGTGATTAAGTCCCTGGCTTTTCCATCATTTAGGGGGAAAAGGAAAAGAGAGAGTAAAACACATCATAGGTCCTCACTGAGAAACATTGTTTTCGTTTCTTTCTTATTTCTGATTAGAAGAAAATGATTTAAAAAAAAAGCCTGGGACAGGCGTGGGGGCTTTCACCATGTGTACTGGTGCCAGTAACTAATAAAGGCTAACATTTATTGAACACTGAGCCAGGTGCTGTGCTACAGTGCTCTGTATCCATTAGTATACTTCATCTAAACAACAAAGCCGTGAGATAGGGGCTGCTAGTACCACAAGTTAAAAGAAGAGGAAATTGAGGCTTAGAGAGGCTGAGGAATTTGCTCACAATACACAGCTCTCCAACAGTAATGGAGTGACTCCCACATTGCTGGGTTCATTCTCTTTCTATTGCTTCCCAGGTAATCTGCTTATTCCTTAATAGTAACACACTGTGTAACAATTGAGGATGACCTGGGAATCCATGAAGTCCCTGGTTCTTTGGAAGAAAGGATGCTGAACTCCAGTTAAAGAATGCTGGAGGATGAAGTTGGTAATGGTGAGTGCTCAATCCCCACAACCCAGACTCCAAATACTCAGAAAAGTTCCAGGAAAAGGGCTGTTTCTCTCTTGTTTTAGAGACAAGATTCCCATAGTTTATCTTCTGGACCCTGGGTAGGTCCCATCTTTATAAGCCACAGAATTGTTTCCAGTGGAGCAGCCTTGAGAGAAGAAGGCTGTGTTTTCCTATTTGCTTCATTAAGGTGAGGGCAGAGCCCTTGCTTAGATGTGGCCAAATACAACAATCATAAGCAGGTCAAGAAGACTTTGCAAGTAGTATCTGGAGAGAGGCACCCACTACAAAGGTGATTGTAGCTTTCACCAAGAACTAGAAATGGGCAGGAAAGCCATTCACTAAGCTGTGATTATTTGAGAGCACAGAGTATATGTGTCCTAAGCTCCAGGGGAGAATACTGCTATGGAAATTATCATTAGGACAGTGCTTCTAAACCAAGCTCTGGGCAGCAGTAAGCGATGCCCATAGCCTCACAGGGCCCCCACATCACTCAGACTCTAGAAGTATCTGGCTGTCCTAGGGAGCATCAGCAATGATTATTGAGACAGTGGTGAACTTTGAACCTCTGTGATTTCCCTGTTTGCTTAATGCCCAATAGCCTCTGGTCTGCTAATAAATCTCCTTTATGCACAGCTTGACCTCTGTGCTTCCAAGGGGAGGAATTGGAATCAGCCTATGGGGGAAGAGATGGCTGTAGGATTCTGGGTGGGAGCAAACAAAAGTGCACTCATGGAAGATAACCTCATCTTTTGCATCTCATCTGTCTCTGACATAAAGGTTGGATCATATTTATTTACTCTTTTTCTACCTCCTGAATTGTGTGTGAATTTCCCAATCTTGTTTTCTAATGTTGAAATTTACCAAAACGTCCCAGGTTTGAAAACTTGAGATTTTTGTCCCTATCTAAGCTCTGAAAAATTCTAGGCTCTGCTTAAAATCAACAACTGCCAGAGTAAATGATTAACAGAAGAATGACCTCAATGGAAATGTGGTTTATAAGACAACAGAGAAGAGAGATTACCCTTGAATTTGATGACCAGCATTTCACACTCGAGTTCAGAATTTTGGTCTTCATGTAGTACCCCGTCTACCTTCTTCTTTTTTTTTTTTTTTTAATTTTTATTTTTTTTATTTTTTTATTTTTGGGGGTACACCAGGTTCAATCATGTTTTTTTTTTGGGGGGGGGTACACCAGGTTCAATCAACTGTTTTTATACACATATCCCCGTATTCCCTCCCTTCCTTGACGCCCCCCCCCTCGAGTCCCCCCCACCCTCCCTGCCCCAGTCCTCTAAGGCATCTTCCATCCTCGAGTTGGACTCCCTTTGTTATACAACAACTTCCCACTGACTATTTTACAGTTGGTAGTATATATATGTCTGTGCTACTCTCTCGCTTCTTCTCAGTTTCCTGCTTCAGTTGAAAGGGCAGGATGGGAAAGGCAGTGGAGAGGGGATCAGAGATAATCTTCACTGATTTCACAATTTCCCCTAGGGCCTGCATGTTTGAACAAATAATTAGCAGTGATGCAGCAAGAAAACACCCCCAAATCAATATTTTGACAAAGTCCCATTACCATCTGTTAATTAAAAAGTAATTTTCAGATTATCAGGAGCTCTGTGGTTGACATATTTATAAGTGGAGGGGAATATAATAGTAGCCAGCTGATGGGAGATTTACTTGACAATCGTAACTCTAATTTATTTTCTTTTGCCAATTTCCATGCAGAGCCAAGCCACATAAGAATACATTCTTACAACAGGACACAGGATTAGAGATTATGAAGCACTCCAGAGACATTAATACAAAAGGATTTTGTGGATTTTTCAGCGAGTTAGATGTGACCTAAGATATAGAGAGCTCTTAAAAAAAAAAAAAGGAAATTGGACATCCTTATGCCCCAAATGCCCCCCAAAAACCTAAACCTAAACCCTATACCTTAGACGAAATTTGACTCAAAATGGATCATAGATCTAAATGTAATTTGTAAGGCTACGAAATTTTCAGAAGACATAGGAGAAAATCTTTGTGACTTTGGGTTAGCAAAGAGTTCCTAGATATAGCATCAACAGTGTGTGATCCACAAAAAAACTTGATCAAAATTTAAAACTTCTGCTCTGCAAGAGAATGAAGAGACAAACTACAGTCTGGGAGAAAATATTTGCAAATCACATATCCAATAAAGGTCTTGTATCCAGAATATATAAAGAACTCTCAAAACTAAAAAAATAAGAAAACAACCCAATTAAATAAAGTACATCAAATAGGTAAATGAAAAGATGCTCATTTTGCTAATTATTAGAGAAATGCAAATCAAAACTACCTCACACCGGTCAGAATGGCCACCATTAAAAAGTCTACAAATAATAAATGCTGGAGATGGTATGGAGAAAAAGGAACCCTCTTACACTGTTGGTGGGAATGTGAATTGGTGCAGCCACTATGGAAAACAGTATGGAGGTTGTTTAGAAAACTAAAAATAGAGTTGCCATATGATCCAGCAACCCCACTCCTGGGCATAACCCAGACAAAACTCTAATTTGAAAAGATACATGCACCCCAATGTTCATTAGCAATACTATTCACAGTAGCCAAGACATGGAAACAACCTGTCCATCAACAGATGAATGGATAAAGAAGTTGTGGTACATATATACAAAAGACTATTACTCAGCCATAAAAAAGAACGAAATAATGCCATTTGCAGCAACGTGGATGGACCTAGAGATTATCATACTAAGCAAAGTAAGTCAAAAAGGGAAAGACAAATACCATGTGATATCACTTATATGTGGTATCTAACGTATGACACAAATGAACCTATCTACGAAACAGAAACAGGCTCACAGACACAGAGAACAGACTTGTGGTTGCCAAGGGGGAATGGGGTGGGGGAGGGATGAATTGGGTGTTTGGGATTAGCAGATGTAAACTTTTATATAGAGAATGGATAAACAACAAGGTCCTACTGTATAGCACAGGGATCTATATTCAATATCCTGTGATAAGCCATAACGGAAAAGAATATGAAAAAGAATATGTACATGTACAACTGAATCACTTTGCTGTACAGCAGAAATTAACACAACATTGTAAATCAACTATACTTCGATAAAATTTTAAAAAAGAAAGGAAGAAAGAAAGCCAAAGAAGACATACGGATGGCACGTGGAAAGATGCTTAGCATCATTAGCCCTTAGGGAAATGCAAATTAAAATCACAATTGGAAACCACTACATACCCATATGGGTAGCAACTCTGAAAAATACTGACAATACCAAGCGCTGACAAGGATGCAGAGCAACTGGAGTTCTCATGTATCACTGGGGGAACTGCAAAATGGCACAGCAACTCTGGAAAATATTTTGGCAGCTTCTTCAAAAGTTAAACATGTACTTACCGTATAATCCAGCCATTCTACTCCTAAATATTTACCCTAGAAATAAAATTTATGTTCACACAAAAACCCATACATGAATGTTTGCAGCAGCTCTGTGTATAAGTTCCAAAACTAGGAAACAACCTAAATGCCCCTTAAAATGGGGAATGGATAAACAAACTGTGATATATCCACACAGTGGAATACTAGTCAGCAATAAAAAGGAACAAACTAATAATAAACACAGCAATACAGATGAATCTCAAAGGCATCATGCTGAATGAAAGAAACCATTCTCAAAAGGTTCCACTCATGTTACATTCTGGAAATGGCAAAAGTATAAGAAGAGAGAAAGAATAGTATGCTAGGAATTAGCGGTGAGAGGAGAGTGTGACTACAAAAGGATTTAAAGGAGAGTTTTGGGGGGAGATGGAACTGTTTTGTATCCTGATTGTGGTGGTGGTTACACGAATCTGTATATGTGTTACAACTCATAGCACCATACACACAAAAAAGTTATTTACTGTATGCTAATTTTTAAAACTTGAAAATAACAAAGCATATCAAATACATTCATTTAACCAAAAAAAAAAAGAGAGAGAAAAAGAATATTGTTTTCATTTACAGGTAAGGAAACTGACTTGCCCAAGGTCATTCAACCAATAAATGATAGGTTCTGAAGTAGATCCCACACCTTTGGGTTTGAAATACATCATACTTTCCCTGCTGTTACAGGAGAAGTAAACCTTCAAAAATCTAAGCCAAATTTTGTATTAGTTAGCATGCATTTGGTTGCAAGTAACAAAAATCCCAGTTCAGAGTGACTTAAACAAAAAGAACATTTATTACTTTACATACCAAGGTATCCAGCGGTAGGGAGAGTCATGAGGATGGTTGATTTTACAACTTAATGGTGTCATAAATGACCAAGATTCCTTCCTTCTTTCACTCTGCCAAACCACACTTTCATTCTAAGGCTGCTTCTCTTCATGGTCACAGGATGGCCACTGGTCTCAGACAGAGACACGTGCTTCTTTACTCATTTCCAGTGGAAGATAGACTAGCCGGCAACAATCCCACAGAGCTTGTAACTAATGTGTGTAGTGCATGCAAATACTGTGGTTTCTTAGGATCTTAAAGACTCCAGACAACCAGCTATAAAAAGTATTTATGTAATTAGTAACACTGAAATAAACAGAGCTTCTCACTGCAGTAACAACCATATGTCTTATTTGTACAGAGCTCAAATTTGCAATAGATCTTTGGCAATAGCTATGTCAAGCCTCTTAGACACTGTACCTCATGTTTGGTTAGCATGTTAAAGTTTCCCAAGCAGTGTAATAGCCAATTTTTATAAAACCTTTAGTTGGACAGATGAGGACTCTGAGGGTCTTAGAGGAGTCAAGTCACCTGGCCAAATTCACCATCAGTTAGTGACTCAGCCGGAGATCACATTTGATCTTCAAACGTGCTTCCCGTAATTCTTTCCTTTACAGAACATTGATTCCCTCTTCAATGCTTAGATTTCACTAGGGAAGCACAGTAGCAATTGCAAAGAAATACTGCAAGTTCATATATGATGCTTACAAGCTTTAAATATCAGGAAACAAACATTTTTTTATATTCCCAATGGTGACATTTGGCTATTTGGAATTTTAGACTCAAGTGTGACAGAATAAACTTGAAACCATTAATTTCTCCATCTCCCTTCTCTCACCATCCAACCAACTGTCCCAATAGGTGGATTCTAATCCCTAAATCTCTCTTGCATCCATCCCTACTTTTCTATTTCTGCAGCCCCAGTATGTTCTCAGGCCCTTATTACAACACAATAACCTCTGTCTCTTTGCCTCCATTTTCTCCCCACTGTACTTCTTACACAGTGGTGCTGGATTAAGGTTTTCAAAACACAATGCAGATAATGACATATGTCCCCTTGTCTGCCCCAGCTCTAAAACTTTAATAATCTTCCTTTGACTACAGATTAAATTCTTAACTCCATAATCTGGATTTCAAGGCCCTCAGCAATCTGGTTCCATTTCTCGTTTCCAATCTTGACAGAATCCTCCTTTCTGGGTGGGAGTTGTTGGCAGTGATGTACTGGAGCCAGCTCACAAGAGCTTGCAAGAGCCAATCTTACGCCTCTCTTCCCAGCTCTGTGTGCAGTGATGTCACTTTGGTAGCTTGAAGCTGTCCAAGGTGGGAGCATTTATACCACACAAATTGGTCAATGCCACAAATAAGAGCTTTTTTCTTTTCTTTTTTTTAAAAGATTTATTTATTTGGTTGCACCAGGTCTTTGTTGCGGCAGGTGGGCTCCTTAGTTGTGGCTCACGGACTCCTTAGTTGTGGCGTGTGAACTCTTAGTTGCGGCATGCATGTGGGATCTAGTTCCCTGACCAGGGAACGAACCCAGGCCCCCTGTACTGGGAGCGTGGAGTCCTATCCACTGCACCACCAGGGAAGTCCCAGCTCTTTTCTTTTTTTGAAGAGCTGGTTATTAAATATTTACCAGCACACCATCAGTTGCAGGGTAACCAGGACCAAATCTGAGAGTGAGTGTTCAATACGGTATAGGATACAAAGATGTTGACATGGAAAGCCCAAATCAGGGATGGGAGGGCCTGGGGGAAACGGATAAGAAGCAGAACACTAGAAAATTGTTGAGAAGTTAGACCTGGGCAAAGATCGGGTTCCCATAGAAGCAGACATTGAGAAAGGGATTTGGGTTCAAGTGATTTATTTGGGAGATGATCCCAGGAAGCACTGGTAGGGGTGTGAGGGAGGTGAGACAGTGAGGGGAAGGCAGCTAATAGAGGGTGAATTGGTAGGCAGGTTACTACTGTGGGCAATCGGGGCTTATTCCCACTGGGGTCCTTTGGAGGAGCGTGTAAAACATGCCTCATGGTTGCCCACACAGTAGTGAGGAGTGTGAGGGATTTACCCTCAGCCAGACAGCTGTGGGCACGGGCATTAAGAAGTGGTTGGCATGCTCCCCCAACAACGGAAGTCATTACCCTCTCACCATGATTTCTCTCCTAGGAAACACTGACAAATGATCTGTTAAACTTATTTCTATGCCAATATTACTGTGGATCCTAGCCAGTTGCTATTTTATGTATTTTACATAATAAATTTCATGTGAAATAATGCTTAATCCCAAGCAATGATACGATGGATGAAAATTTTAGGTAGAAGAAGAAAAGCTTTTGGGGGCAGGAAGGATTTTATACCTGAAATCACACCATAATAATAATCACTTACTGTATGTAAATGTAATAAAATATAATAATTATTTATGGGATAAAAAGTAAACAGAAAGATATTGTTCTCCAATTGTAGATTTATTCTCTTTCCTTCATTGTGAATAAAGTGTTATGTCAGGAAATTAAAAAAAAAAGTGGCAGGTATGTAGGGGAAGATCGAATGCCAAGGGGATACAGACAGGACATGGACACTCACGGTTTTGTGTTTTTCGTAGTGGGCTTGGTGGTGACAGGGCCTCATTTACATGGTCGATGATAGAGTGGATCCACCCCTCCAAATGTTGTTGCCTCACACACCCTATGTGTTCCTTCCTCCGGGTCTACTCACAGCTTCCATCCTTTGCTTTAATATCGTTTGTAGCCCCCTCCAGTTTTGACAATTCCCTAATTCTTCCCAATTCATCAAGGCTCAATGCCACTTTCTTCAGGAACCCCATCTAATCCTCAACCCCCAATGACGGAAGCTGGATGAGGGACACGCCAAGCTGGAGGTCCCATAGGGCCTAAAGCAAGGGAGCAGGGAACAAGCCCTCCCCTCTTGGTTAGGATGCATGGGGTCAGGGGCCAGAGAAAGAAGTTGTGCTCTGGAGTCATTGCAAATAGTGAACTCCATGTGGGAAAGGACCCATCAGTCCTGGTTATCACTCTATCCCTCAGAGCCCGCCCAGCACAGAGCCCCAGCCTCTTGTTGGTGGCAGAGAAAAATGAGTGAATGAACGGCTAGGTGAACAAAGGGAACTAGGTCGGGAGCCAAAGCAGGCAGTGGAAGTGGAATTAGAGGAGTCATGGGGTGGGTTCATGAGAGCACCTGGACGAATTCCGAAGACTAATGGCAAACCCTGTATGGTGTTTTTCCACCTGTGAGCCAGATGTCCATTGAGATAGCTGGTCTTTTGAGATTCAGTGAAATTACCTTTAAGCACATCCCACTTGTGGCACAGCGCCTCTCTTCCAATCTCTCTGGGGGTTAGAGGGGGCGGTAAGTTTTTCTTAGTCCCTTCTGGGGGACTGAGCTCTCATCTCTATAGAATGATGAAGGTTTATGAGTCGCTTTGGCATCTTAGCAGTGCTGCCCACGTTCTCTCCCACAGCACAGCAGACACTTCTTGATTTTTCCCCGAGTGTTGTTCAGATGAGTTGTTTGTGTGGGTAGCACACTTGACTGAAGGTGTGGGCTTTATATTAGCATGCAGCTGAATGCAGTTTACCCTCTTCTCTTCTAGTCTCCCTGCAAACATCCAGTTTCCTTCCCTGTATTAGGTAGAGCAAATTTGCTCTCTAAAACCTATCCAACAACTGGCCCGCTTTGCCTCTTCAACAATGCTTTAAGGTGATTTTTTTCAAACAAAGCTGCCATCTCTTCTCCCACGTGGAGCATTCGTTCTCTGCCTTCTCACCCCCGCACCTCTGCAAACAGTCTGCCTGGTACAGCCTTTCCAGAACAGATTTGGCAGAGATTTGGAAATTGCAGTCTTTCCCTCTCTTTATCCCACCTCATTCTCTGTGAGTAGAAGGGAATCGTGTCAATAAATTTCCCTGCTGATATTAACTATGACATCACGACCACCCCTGCCCCTGAAGTGGCCATAGTTGTTTGTTTTTTTAAAATTTTATTTAGTTTTGGGTCTTCGTTGCTGCTCACAGGGCTTTCTCTAGCTGCAGAGAGCAGGGGATACTCTTCATTGCAGTGTATGGGCTCTAGGGTGCGCAGGCTCAGTAGTTGTGGTGCACAGGCTTAGTTGCTCCGCGGCATGTGGGATCTTCCCGGACCAGGGATCAAAAGTATGTCCCCTGCATTGGCAGGCAGATTCTTTACCACTGCGCCACCAGGGAAGTCCCCCATAGTTGGTTTTTAAATGACACTGGTTGGTTTTTTGCATTCCACAAACATCTAGAAAGTGCTTACCTTGCCCTCTTCCCCTGTTTCCCACCCTCCCCAGCTAGAGTTCTCTCCCTTCCCTGTGATGTGGCAGCACTTTATCTGGACCTCCCCTATGGGCTTGTATTATGGATATTTATTTACAAATCTATGACGCTTATTGAACTGTAAACGCTGTAAAGGTGAGATCATCTTCCTTCCCTGAAATTCCAGCCTAACCCAGTATCCAACAAAGAATAGATTTTGAAAATATCCAATCTATAACTGGATGGATAGAATGAGTGTGAAGCTTTGGATGGCCCCTTAGTGATCCGGAGAGGCTGCCAGGGGAGGAACATTTGGTATCTCCCCGCTTCTGCATATTATGGGTTTCTGCTGGAATTAATAGGCAACTCTTTATTTATTGAAGACCTACTACATGTAAGGCACAATGGGAGCTCCAGGACTCAGATCTTTTTACTCCATCTCCAACCCCACTCCAGCTTTTTGCCAACAACAACAACAAACAAAACCAAAAAAAAAACCTTCCAGGGTACACCTCTCTATTTGTTTTTGTGGAAAGATTGGGACTTGGAGGAAAGTGATATCACTGGAAATACTCAGGGATGTCACATCTACATCTGGGGTTTTGCACTGCCAATTTGCATTTCTTGAAGGAGTTATTTCTATGTAACTTAACAGCAGCCAGCACTGCAATGTCTTGCATATATTATATGCTCAATGAGTACTTCTCAATTGATTTTGTACAAGTATGTGACAGCACAAATATAGTATGAAAAATGAGGAGTCTGAGCACCCAGAGTCAGGATTCCTTCTCCCCTCCCCCCCAAAAAAAAGAAAAAAAAAAAAAACAGTGGTGGAGCTTGGCTTAAAGTTCAAATGCTCCTGGACCCTGCCCTGCAGTATCTCTAACCAGGAGAATTTGATAAGGCAGTTTAACGGTGATACTACCTTTGCTCTCTCACTGTAATCGAAAGCATTCTTAGCTTTCAGGTGGACCCCACTGGCTACCTTGGTGTGGTGTTTTTAAGAGCACAGAGTCATCCTTTTCACTATCAAAAGAAGATGCTGTTTAATTTGAGGATCCTGTTGAACTATGCTGCTCTTAGAAACGGTCACAATTTCGCTGTTCGAAATTTTCGGTAAGTGACAGCCAGAGATTTGAGTCTGACTTAGGAACCATGGTGATAAATGAAATTCTATTCTGCACAGGAGTGCAGCCTTCTAAGGCCTCTTTCTGCAGGGTATAGTGCCACGTTCTACCCTTATTGGAGACAGCTGTCTCTTAATTCCAGCTGAGCTTTCATTTCTGAGTCCTCTGTAATCAGATTTCACGGGGCACTGGGAGGTGGACGTTGGGTGAGGGGACTAACTATGGCAGGTATAACAGACTAAATGTTCTTGACATCTTCCATTTGTGTACGTTCTAAAGGAGCAACTGGCTGAAGGAAATGAGAGGAACTAATTTCCATGGGGCCTTCAGCTTGTATTTGGGTTTGCCTGAAAACAATATATCATTCTAAGGCATGGGGATCGATTCATTCTTTAAAAAATAGACCCCAAAAGAACAACTAGATAAATATTTACAAAGCTGCTGCCAAGGAGCCTTGTATGTGATGAGGATAATGATATTTGTAAAAGAAAATCCAAATTTAAAATCTATTTCTGAAATTTTTGTTAGCACATGAAAGGAGGCTGTCTCCAATGAATTCATTATAAAAGCTGCATCCTCCTCACAGCCCATTGGCCACGCATGCGGTCCAGGATGGTATGGAGTGTGTCCCTGGGGAAGGGGACAGGGGTGATGGGTTAATTGGGGAAACAAGGCCATCAAATGCAGACATTGTTACCAGAAAGCTTCTAGAGCAGTTGCCTATTAATAATCAGATAGAATTTTCCCAGTGCCTCTTTTTTCAAAAATATTTATTTATTTATTTGGTTGTGCTGGGTATTTATTTATTTAGTTAGTTGCACCTCATTGGCTCCTTAGTTGCATCATGTGGGTTCCTTAGTTGCAGCACGTGGGCTCCTTTAGTTGTGGCATGTGAACTCTTAGTTGTGGCATGCGTGTGGGATCTAGTTCCCTGACCAGGGATTGAACCCGGGCCCCCTGCACTGGGAGCATGGAGTCTTAACCACTGCACTACCAGGGAAGTCCCCTTCCCCAACCCCAGTGCCTCCTGACAACCTAAGCCAACTTCAAAATGACCTCGATGACTCCTAACATTAGAAGCTTCTAGTCTGACATTTTCTCCCACTGTTAGGAAGTGGCCCTGTGACTATGGCCCTGGGCCTCCCTTCTTTGGGCCACCTGCCTGCTCCGGACCACTCAGAAGCCAGGATGACATTGTAAATGATATTGTAAAGTTTGGACCTCAGAGCCACAGAATAATGCCTTCTTTTATTTTACAGATAAGGTGAATGAGGCCCAGAGAGATTATGGGGTTTACTAATTAGTGCCAGAGTTAGTCCAATAAACCAAGAATCTGGAGGAAAGCTCAGGTTTAGAGTCTAAAGAACTGGGTTCAAGGCTACTACCACTCGCTGGCTATATAACCTTGAGCAAGTCACTAAACTTTTCTGTGATGTTGCTTCATTTATAAAATGGAAGAAAGAGTAATACCTGTTCTGCCTACATCATAGGGTGGTTCAATCATTTATTCAATAAATACTTATTGAGCACCTACTTTGTGCCATGCCCTAAGTAAGGTGTTGGAGGTACAGTGGTAAATAAGGTAAATAAGTTTTTTCATTCCAGACACATGAAGTCACAGACAGTCTAGCGATTATCAGTGAGATAATGTGTGTGAAAACTATAAAGCGACAGGCAAATGTTTATTATTTTATCATTCCATCCCACTGAGTTACATCAGATAAAAGTGTGATGAAATTTTATTTCATAGCCGTAGACAAAGACTCCTCACTGAGCTGGAAATAATCAACTGAGTGAATAACCAAAGCTTGGAGCTTAAACTTACACTCTTCTTTGAAAATCACAGTGATGACTTTTTTTTGTTGTTTTTTTTTTAACCATTGTTACAGGTTAAATTTTTACAAGTAAAACCTCTTCCAAATATTTAGGCATTTTTTGGTATTTACTAAGATTCTATTTTCTCTATCCAGTAGCCAGACTATGATTCTGAAAATCCTGGCTAGCCATCTCTCACAGTGAATGGGGGCTGAGGCAAAAGCATGGCTAAATCAGCCCAAGTCCATACCTGCTACTTGAAAATATGAAAGCCTCGAATCACCCATGTCATTAGCAACTACAAAGCATGAGTTTCTGTTGAAAAATGGCATAACACTAAAATGGTGTCATTTTCCGGTGACATGAGTATCTTTCTTTCCTACTCTTTTCATTAGCCACCCTAGCTTCCGGCTAGATGAATTCAGAATTGCTGATCTCCAATAAGACCTACAGTCTTTGATGACCCCTTAACAACAGAGAAAATCTCCTTGTCATCTCTGCTACTTCGATTTTCAGCTTTCTACAGAGAGTCGGGTTCTTCACCACCCCCCACCCCTCCACGACCCCCAACCCCCGTCTCTCTTGGGAAAGGCGGAGGGCCCTTGTTATATACCATGTGAGTTTAGCACTAGAGAGTAGTAGGAAATATGTGGTTAGGGTTTGGCAATGCCACAAAATAGGGACCGCACAGTTTTGAAGTGAGCAGCCGTATCACATGGACATGATAAAATAACCGCTCAAGTGAGGCTGAATCCATCTATGCAGGCTCCCGGATCAATCATTTTTAGTCAATTATTTCTTTTTTTACAAGATCAATAGGATCAGACACCAAGACTGCTGCAAACACCCAATCCATAGGCTTTTCATCTCACAAACAAGGCTCTAGAGCCTGGCTGTGTTTGGATAATAGACAGTGTCCTATGATTTGTTGCCTATTAAGGAAACCACTTATAGCTTTTAAAGAAACCACTAAAAAAATATCTTTCTTTATCAGAGAAGACCAATTTGTAAGTGCAGTTCAATTTCATCTCACAAATAGAAATTTCTTCAGAGAATATTGAGCTAAGCCACCCAATTCTGTGGAGGTTATGGATCGGAGCTGGAGGTGACTGGTTTTCAGGTATTTCATTCCAGACCTCTCTAAGGGCTTACAGAACTCATTAAGTTCCCTTCATCCCACACACATGCCCATCTATACGCACATGGACACACAGACAAAGCGATCACAGGCCATCCATGCTCTTGTTAGAGGAGAGAAAACAGTCCTCTTTGATTATTCACATTTTCCATCATAACTGAAAATGAATGTCTTTTAAAAAACATACTTCTTGACTTCAGAAAACTATACAAGGCATGAGACCAGGAATGGAATGGGGTCATGATGTTTCCCTCGGTCAACAGCAGAATTGGGGTTTTATTTCTAGTTTGTTATTTTTAGTAATTTAGTAATTTAACTAAGATAAAAGAAGCAGAGGCGGCCACAGATTTTCAACAGTTTCACGTTTCCAGCCCTTTAAAGAGTAGGTCTGCACGAAGGTAATCCTCATCCCACTCTTCAATTTCCAGATGAGGGCAAAGTTTCACAATTTTAGAATACTGACAACCTAAGGTATCTTAGAAACCATCTAGTCACCCAGTTATCAATAGTAATTTATACCATATATGAGCATGTGGCAACAGTGAGAAAGGCTGCAAGTATATTCTTATTAATAAATTATTATTATTGTTAATACAGGGAAATTTAGAAATGATTTGTGCTTTTATTTTCCAAATCAATAGGATCATATTCAAGGGTTTTGTGAAAAGAGCGTCACTCTCCCTGGTCTGCGTTGCAATATACCTTTCTGAGATGGAAAGAAAGAGGTGAAATTAAAGTGAGGCCACTGAGAATTCAGATGGCGCCAGGATGGCCTGTGGGAAATCTTGCATATATGAACTTCATGAGTGTTGTGGAAGACAAAGACATGAAGAATCACTCATTTGTAGTTCACGTTCTTACTTTTTCAGTTGAGGAATTAAGGCCAAAAATGGAAAATGATCTTCCCAAGGTCATAGTTGAACTAGGACTCAAATTTGAATATTTAAAACCACCTCTCTTTTCATTCCACTGCTTTGATGACTTTGATCCTTCCAAATTGATCAAATTGGCCAATCTACCCTTGCTCAATATCCCCCCACTTTTTAAAAGATATAGCCAAAATATCTCAGTAAAGAAGAAAAAAAAACACCAAGAAAATATGCCTTCTGTATCAGTCTGCAATGTTAAAGAAACACCAAAATCTCTGCCATAAAGCCCACTGGCCCTCTCTTATCCTCCAGAAGCTAAAGTCTTTATCTCAAATTCTCCATGGGGATGAAAATATCATTTAACGCTGAATTTTTTCCTATTCTGGCAAAGTTAGTTTCTGACTGACCGCATTTTACTTGAATTAAGCACTTTCTCTTCCAAGAAAATACAATTATACAAGGGAACACATCCAGGTTTCCCCCACTACTCCAAACAATTTACTAGAGTTGGAAAATGCAGACTCTAGCAATGAAAGGTTTCATTCTGCCAATAGAGAATACTCTTCCATTTTCCAGCTAGGAAGATATTTGGGTAAAACTAACACAAGGGTCTACTATTACCTTGGCCTAACTTCTTAGCATTCAGTGATTTGGGACTGAGAAATCTCTGTAATTATTTTTTTTAAGGGATAAAGTTAATGTAATGAACAAGTCTTGCCTTTTTCAATAGCTCTGACCGCCATGACAGTTTTGACGGAAAATCTGTACGTGGTTTGCATTGTTTTCTCCAATACGGTATCCAATATGTTGGCTGAAGAATGATAATGTGGTTTAGGTCTGGTTTACCAAGGCGACACGCTTGAGTACAAAGAGACCAAGCATTTTATGGGAACACTAAAATAGTGATTCTGGCCTTGGTTCGGATGCTTGTGAACCTAAGTAGGCTGCTTCCAACTGAAGCATCGGGTCTCTATGAGAACTTAAGAGCCAATTAGGCCAGCGGTTTTACCTGGCTAACTTGAGTGTGGGTTTATCACCAGAAAGCAAGAAATGCTTGACACAGGCAGGAAAAAAATGGGCCTGTGGAGGAGGCATTTCAACATGGTACAACTGTTGAGGTTTTCTACTTTTCTCTAATTTTCAAGTAGCATAGGAAAGAGGTGTGGCAGCTCCATTTTGGAGTCAAGGGAAGGTCTATGAGGAGACAGTAAACAGGATAGGAATTTAAACTGGAACCATTGTGTTTGCTTTCCTTCCAGTGATAAATTTTCCTGGTTAGCTCTTGATATCTATGAAAAACAACTCTTTTTCCCAAGCCAACATTTCCTGCCCCACCTCCTGGATAGAACTGAGAAAGGTGGTGGCTGCTCTAATGATTTTTCAATGGTATAAACAGTATGACCCCCTTCACCAGGTGAGATACAGTTTTTAAAAAATTTTCAAACCCTCACAGGCTAGTATGAGAGATGTACAGGATCTAACTCTCTACTCTGTCTCCAAGAACCCGGGGGACTTACTCTGTCCAAAAGGGGTTCATGGAGAGAGGTAAGCAAAATATTGGTATAGTTCATTAGAAATGTACTTCAGATTTGGCCCTCGTGGTACTATGGGCAAAAACTTATCCCACCAGGTCCTCTCTCCAGTTTTCTAGGTTTCTGAATTCGACTCAGGCTGCTATTCATAGGATCCAAGGTTATAATGCATTTGTTTCACATGCATGTGTCCAACCACTGTTCCCAGTAGTGCAAATACATTACTGGAGTGGTTGAACCCTAAAGGATTTCAGTTTTAGCAACATTCTAAACCACAATCAAGTCTTCTCCATGACTCTTAGGTCTTGGGTTCAGCCCAGGCCACAGCCCCACTTGCTCTTGCCTCAACAGTAATTCTGTTTGGGGGGCTCTTGGTATCTTTTTTGTCATCAGACTTTAGTCAGGGCATTGAAAATCCATCATGGTAAATCTCTCTAAATTTATTCCCAGAAACCTGTTAAATTTCTTATACAAGTTGATTTACTTCCACCTCATTCATTCATCCATTTACTTAAGAGATATTTGTTGAATGCCTACTATATCCCAGGCCTTGCAATAAGCACTGGGATATACTAATGAATAAAACAGGCAGGATCCCTGACATCATGGATCATATAATCTAATGGGAAGATTAAAAGTAAGCAGTAGAGGACTTCCCTGGTGGTCCAGTGGTAAAGAATCCTCCTTGCAATGCAGGGGACGCAGGTTCCATCCCTGGTCAGGGAACTAAGATCCCACATGCTGCGGGGCAACTAGCCTGTGTGCCACAACTACTGAGCTCGTGCGCTCTGGAACCCGTGCACTACAACTACAGAACCCACGCACCCTGGAGCCTTCATGCCACAACTAGAGAGAGAAAACCCGCATGCCACAACTAGAGAGAAGCCCACACGCCACAATGAAGAGCCCACGCACCGCAAGGAAAGATCCCTCATGCCGCAACTAAGACCCGATGCAGCCAAAAAAAATAAAAAGAAAACAAACAAATTTTTTAAAAAGAATTTAAAAAGTAAGCAATAAACAGACACAAATATATATTAAAAACTGTGATAGGTGTTATGGGCAAAATGAAGGCAAAGTGGAGACTACTTAGTACAATCAGGGAAGGAATTTCACAGGAGGTGGCATTTACACCCCCAGCCTAAGGATGAGAAAAAGCCAGACTTGAGAGCTGAGGGGAGAGTGTCCTGGACAGAAGGAGTAGTACGTGAAAAGCGTCCTATGATGGGAAAGCATCTGCGGTACTGACAGTCCTTCCTTTGCATGGTCCCAATATGCAGGAATTTCAATTACCACAGTTTAGTTAAATAACACCAGCCACCCAAGTACACAGTTCAAATTTCAGTTGCCATGGTATATTAATTGTGAGTAGCTGCATAAAGTAAAAATTTCATTGCTGGCTCTTTGGTCCACAAATCACTATGTAAATAACAGATGCACTTCATGATCAGTGACCAATCCCATCACTTCTCTCAAAGTCTGCTGCTGATTGCTCACTGTGCTGCTGTTACTCAGTTCACATACAGACAGCAAAGAGGAGAGTTGTTCTACCTTCTTTTCTCCCAGTGATGATAAGCCCATGCGACATTTTATAAAAATGGATAGTCAAAAGCGGGGATTGTCTGACAGAGATGAAAATGCAGTAGAGAAAGAAACAAATTATAACACTGGCAGTTAAATTTGAATCAGGTGCAAATGTATTTATAGAAGAAATAGCTGACTGCGGGATTGTTGACCCTGCTACTGTTTGAGACTTTCTAGCTATGTAGCTAGAGGAACTTAGTGAAGACAAGCTTATCAACATAAACGAGTACAGTGGTTATGACCAAAAGTATGAAGATGTTGCAGCGGAAGTGACAGCAGCAAAACACTTCACGTTAAAGGAATTCTCAGAGAAATTTTACAACATTGAGAGTGCAAGGGATAACATGTTGGAAGTTGATCCAAACTTAGAAAGAAGTACGACAATTCAGCAAAGCATAAAAAAGATGCTTGCTCTGTTTCATAACTTATGTGATAAGAAGACAGCATACACTATTCAAACTACTGTAGAGTTTTTACAAAGAAAGAAAACTATAATTCTTGATGTTTCTAATGGTTTAAATCACAGCATACTAAATATGTATCAGTTTTAACTATTTTTTTCATTTCCTTAAGCATTTATAACTGACAATAAGAGATCTTAATGTTTTGACAAAAAAGGTTAGGTCACAGAACAATTGTGATTTTTTTCCATTGATTATTAAGGTTGCTTTGCACCGTTTCAGATTCAACAGTTATTTACAGTCCCCCACTGCTGTGCAAAGCCAGAACGGTCTGCATTTTTTTTTTTAAAAAAAAGCTTATCTGCTAACATTTATTGATTTATTGGAGGTGTGATCCCACAGCAACAGGAGTGAGGGCAACATTGTCAGCAGCTGCCATGTGGAGACTAGAGTCACAAAGAGGTATTCTTCTGATCACTTGTGGTCTAAGGAAAAGAATTTGAAATAAGGTTTCCGTCACTATATAAATTTGAAAATGAAAGGTCCGGACAAGAAAGATCTGGACTAGAAGGGAAGATTCAAGCAGGATGTTGGTGTCTTCTTTCTATCTTTAAACTCAAATCTGTCACTGGAGAAGTAAAAAGAGCATCTCACAACATAATCCCAAAAGCAGAACATTAACCTTAACCCTAAACCTAACCCTAACCCCATCTCCAACTTAGAAACTTCTTGAAGTTTGTAAGGACAAATTTGAGACCTTTCACCTCTCCCAATCTGTCTTCTGTTTGGGCAGTAAGAGCTGGAAGTTGGAGCTTTTTCGAAGTTGCTAAAGGTGTTGCTGGTCCTCCTCTTTCACCATTATTTTCCTACTTCCTTTCATGGAAAGGGGGGAGAAAAATCAGTTCCCTACAAAATTTTCATTTCCAATTATTTTTCTCTGAGATTCAACCACACCACCACAATTCTAAAATCTATGACATTCTCTTAAATGAAGCATGTAGTCCTGTGAGCTTTTAGAGGGGAGTAGATACAACAAAACCCTGTAGGGGCTGAAAGTGGGGGAAGGTACTGAATCTCTTAAGTGCCGAAGTTTGGCGACTCAGTTTTTGTGGGCTCCAAAATAACCAGGAGTCTGAACTTGAACTCTATGGAATAAAAAAGGCCTGAAAATTAGCTCAAGGTTTGTTTTTCCTATTTTTGAGGGATGTCAGTTCAACACCTATAGTGATATTTCCCAAATTTCTTGAATCCTAGGGAGTGGGGTTTTCCAGGAAAGCTTTTCTTCCTTCCCCTTTTAAAATAATATTGGAGGACTCCTTAAGCCATGGAATATTAATGTG
This sequence comes from Hippopotamus amphibius kiboko, assembly GCF_030028045.1. NCBI lineage: Eukaryota > Metazoa > Chordata > Mammalia > Artiodactyla > Hippopotamidae > Hippopotamus > Hippopotamus amphibius. The sequence goes on along the minus strand of NC_080203.1, from coordinate 102,527,387 downwards.
TTATTGTAAGAGAGTCAAGAGAGTTTATCTTCTGTAATTTTATGTTGTTTGAACCTTATTCCGGAAGAAAAAATATTCTCAAAGCCGCCCTAAATGTGAATTGGGAAAGATTAAGCTGCCATGCCTCCACTCCAGGCCAGACATATTAAACCCATTTACAGATCCCCAGAAGAAGAATCCAGTTGATCCAGAAAAATGCATGAATATCAGGCAAAGGATTCACTTCTCAACAATATCAGTACTTGTATATTCCAAGTGTTGCTTAATATTATCACTAATTAATGTTATCAGAACCAAACATAAAACCAAAATACATACATAAAAACAAATTTCCTACCTCACCGCGATGTCTCTAAAGTTATCAAATTGCTTTCTGTTACTACCTAGATCATGGACACAGTTTTGTAAGCTTTTTACTAGGGTTCCAGTAGAAGGAAGAAAATGAGTATTGATTCTAGAAACTTCTTTAGTCAGCACATTTTCTGTATATTTACAAATTTATTTTTTAAATATTTGAGTCTTAGTCTAGACTTTAGAATTTTTATTTATTTTTCTTTATGTTTTGTTACGGGCATAATCTATTAGGATAGTAACACATATATTATAAGTAAGTAAACACACATTGTGGGTCCCTTTTCAAAATTTTTTAATGTTAGGGATCTATAAGAAAAGAAATGAGGACAACTGCTTTAAAGAAATTTCCATCTGGAGAGTATATGAATCACATATGTTTAAAAGTTGAAGGTGAGGGACGTACGTCCCTGGTGGCGCAGTGGTTAGGATCCGCCTGCCAGTGCAGGGCACACAGGTTCGACCCCTTGTCTAGGAAGATCCCACATGCCGTGGAGCAACTAAGCCCGTGTGCCACCAACTACTGAGCCTGCGCTCTAGAGCCTGTGAGCCACAACTACTGAAGCCCATGTGCCTAGAGCCCGTGCTCTGCAACAATAGAAGCCACCACAATGAGAAGCATGCACACCGCAACAAAGAGTAGCCCCTGCTCTCTGCAACTAGAGAAAGCCCATGCACAGCAACGAAGACCCAACACAGCCAATAAATAAATAAATTTTTAAAAAGTTGAAGACAATGGTAGATCTTTTAAATAGGAATGTTGAGCAAAATTTTAATCCATATATAAGCTAAAAACACTAATTTTTAGTAGAGTTGAGTATGTCATTAGTATCTTATATCCAATCAATCAATCAACCACTAGCCTACTAACCCACAAACCCTCCATCTTTATGGAAGTTCCTTTCCTTACTAACTAGAATCTCTGAATTCTAAAGGGCTTAATCTCACAAAAGGTTTACTGAAAAAATCTGTTCACCTACTGAACACTAAACAAACCAATAAACTCTGCTAGAAAGTTGGATACTTAGTGAAATATTCATTTGTCTAAGTTGACACCACGCAGTGGAAACAACAAATTGAGTGAATTTGTGATTTTCGTACCTATTATCTTGTCATCGATGCAAAAAGGTAGAAATTCCATCAGAGAATTTACTCTTCATCTCAAGTAGCACAAGCTTTTCTTCTTAGGCTGGAATTCAAGCATGATCATTTTGTGACAGTTGTTTTACTCCTAGTAAACTTAAAGCTTAATACATGTGGTGAACCACAACTTGTCCTTGGTTATTCATAATTTCTAATGGTATACAATACTAATTAGTGCTAAGTAGAGGTAACACCAGGAATACTGAAAGAATAAGTGCTGTCCATTCTATATACTGATTATCCCAAATAACAATTACTGTCATCACAATGTAACAGAATGTCACAGTGGGACTCTGTCTCAGTTTCTGCCCAGTGCTGACTCTTCCCTCATTCCAAAGTGAGATGCTAGACCACTAAAACAGAACTTGCAAAGGAGATACATAAGAATTCGTTTTGCAAACCAGTGGTGACTGCCTCCAGCTTCTAAAATGGACTGTAGAAACCAAGCAATGAGTTGTAGATTTGAAGAGGATTTTTGAAATGTTACCATTGTATATAATGTGCCCCACGTGGAGTATTCTTCCCTCACCTCAAGCCTAGGGAAAGTGGCTGCAATATCTTCAATAGGAGAGCTTGGAGACACAGTACAGTGATGTCAGGCCTATATGTGGAAAATCTAAAGTAAGAGGGACTGGCTGGCTAGCTGTTTTGATGGCAGAACAAGAGTCTATGCTGGGATGGACCCAACTCTTGTCAAAGCAAAGAACGTGCAGGGCTTCCCATGAACCAATATGGATGGAGAAAGAGACCAAACATGGTATTCCTTCACATCATGACCTAGAGACCTCCTGAAGCACCCAGGAAGGAGGGGAGAGCTCAGCAAAAAGAGTTTGGATGTGTTTCCTTGAATTGCAAAGGAAACGTAACTGTCGGCCATTAAGAACTGCAGACATGAGAAATTCCCAGTGATGAGCGTTCTCCAAAGGACCCATAAAAGCACCCCAGAAGAGAATTAGCCTCAAGCATCTACACCAATGCTAGATTGCTAGAACAGAAGCAGACTTTGCCTGGCCCTTAACTCCTCACCTTCCCTTGACTTTACTTGGAGGAACTGAAGGCAGGGAAACAGCTCATGGTCCCTCTGCCCCCTGTGGAGGAGGTCAGCTTGAATTAGGCATGAGCTGGAAGGAAAAGGGTGTTAACCTGTAGTACATTTCTTAAAGTTAAAAAAAAATCATCATTATTGTTACACATTCTTTTCTGAGACTCTTTGAGGGAATAAGGTAAGCAGAGGGGGACTTCCTAGGTGGTGCAGTGGTTGGGCATCCACCTGCCAATGCAAAGGGCACAGGTTCGAGCCCTGCTCCGGGCGGATCCTACATGCCGTGGAGCAACTAGGCCCATGTGCCACAACTGCTGAGCCTGTGCGCTAGAGCCCGTGAGCCACAACTATTGAGCCTGTGTGCCGCAGCTGCTGAAGCCTGTGTGCCTGGAGCCCGTGCTCTGCAATAAGAGAAGCTACCAAAATGGGGAGCCTGCACACCACAATGAAGAGTAGCCCCCACTCGCCTGTGTGCAGCAATGAGACACAACACAGCCAGCAAATAAATAAATAAATAAATTTATATAAAAAAAAGTAAGCAGAGGACTTTTTTTCTTGAAAGTTACTAGAAAAGCCACATGGTCCATTGTATCTGACCAGGGACAAAGAACAAATCTTTAAGAACAGATTTGGGGACTTCCCTGGTGGCCAGTGGTTAAGAATTTGCGTACCAATGCAGGGGACACGGGTTCGATCCCTGGTCCTGGAAGATCCCCCATGCCTCAGAGCAACTAAGCCCGTGCACCACAACTACTGAGCCTGTGCTCTAGAGGCCGCAAGCCACAACTACTGAAGCCCACATGCCTAGAGCCCGTGCTCCGCAATAAGAGAAGCCACTGCGATGAGAAGCCAGAGCATCGCAACGAAGAGTAGCCCCTGCTCATGGCAACTAGAGAAAGCCTGCGTGCAGCAACGAAGACCCAAAGCAACTAAAAAAAAAAAAAAAAAAAAAAAGAAAAGAAAGAAACAATAGATTTGAGGAATAGTAGAGGAAAAAGAATGAAATTGCTTTCTATTGTATGTACATTACAAATTCTGTTTGCACCATCTAATGATTTCAATAATAGCTAAAATTTAACAAATACTATATGCCAGACACTGTCTGATTTCCATGTATCAAATCATCCCTACAACAACCCTAAAAGATTATCATACTCATTTTCTAGGTGAAAAATTTAGGTGCAGAGAGAGTTTAGGTAACTTGCCTAACTAGTAAGTAACAAAGCCACTCATATGGTTATCTCCAGCAGAGAAGAATTCAGCTTCTTTCCTCAAATTTTTCTTTTCTCTCAATGTTCAAAATACTGGCTATCCAAAATGTAAACCACAGCCATATTAATTTTAAGGCATTAGCACTTTGCAGAGACACATGAGGCTACACATTTGCTATGTTGCTATGTATTTGCTATGTTTTGTGTCAAGAATTAAACAATGAATTACCATAGGACATGGGTTTTGTTTTCTTAAACATATATTTCTTTTTCTTTTTTTCAGATGTGGACAACCACTACAAAATAAAGTACAGCTGAAGGGTCGTGACCTCCTCACGCTGAAGAACTTCACAGGAGAAGAAATTAAGTATATGCTATGGCTATCAGCAGATCTGAAATTCAGGATAAAACAGAAAGGAGAGGTATGTAGCATTTCCACATTACCTTCCACTGCTACCAATCAGCCTTTTTAAAGACAGCCTTTCCAAAGAAAGAAGGAAAAGAAAATACATTAAAATTCCTAAACAGTAGCTAAGTAATGAAACCACACAGGCAAGGTAATTGACTATCACTGAGTGTACAGGCATATAAAAAGCATAAAAATCAGTTATTCAATGACAAGTCATTGCATTTCTTTCATGTGGAATGTTGAAAGTCATTATTAACTGAATCAGAACCTAAGGAATCATTTCTGTGGAAAGATTTTATTTTTATACCTTCTTTCTTTTCTCTGTGCTTTCTATCAAATGAAAAGTAAGGATGCATTTTTTTCTAGCAACAAATTTCAATTGTGGATGAATATCAGATATATCATCATTAGGATAATTTCAAAAAATTCAGGATGATGTGACAGTGTTAAAAATTTAGATTAGCAAAGAAACAATTAAATGGTAACCAAGTAGGAGAGGAGATAGGATATGGCACTTAGCTGGAAGCATTATTCTGCGTTTCAAGCAGTTTATGTTTGAAACACGCTTAATTAATGCAGCAGCTTCATTTAGACTGCTTAATTGTGAAAGCGTTTTCCTATTCCAAGCTTGTTCAAAAACATTTGAAAGAGCTGGTTTCAGGTTAAGAAAGTTTTACACAACCTTGATTTTCTTATCTAGTTCACTAGCTCTCCAAGTTCCTAAGAACAAACTGAAAACAGGAGTGACTCCTCCAACTGCTATGGGTTCCTATAGAAAACCTTGAAAAAAGGAGAAAAGATCCCCCAAGGTCCCAGGCTTTTGTTCTTCACATTTTGTGGTGAGGAAGGTTAGCTGGCAGGAATCTATTTGTTCCAGAACTCATCCTATCAGGAAGTCCATCTACAGACAAGGAAGGAGGAAGAGCCCCACTCCACACTCAAACTCTCCAGATTGTTTCCACATGACTTCCAGAAACAAAGTCTTTGCACTCTCACAAGGATCCATGATGAAGTGTAGCTGAAACTCTGGGGCTTCATCTTTAGGAGTTTGAGTGCCCCATGTTGCGACAGAGAAGCACGTCCCTAGCTGAGAAAACACTTCCCAACCAAGTATCTTCAAGGTCATTGAACATTGGTAGAGGTTTCCATGGATTTAAGTAAGAAGATGGTTCCAGTATGAAATATGAATATACTTTGGAACAAATGTTCAGGTTGAACCCAGAGCCACTAATACTACTTTCTCATTACATGTCAGTAAGCTGTGGGAGTTCCTGTTCCCTTCCCCCATTTGTATACAACATGAAAAAAACACTCTAAATTCACTTTTTAAACAACATCTGAACGCTTATTTGGGAGCAGTGTTAATTATTCTACCTTTTCTCATAATGTAAAGAGTAAGTTTTGAAACATAATCCTTGCTGTTGCATATAAAATGTATATTTCATTTTAATTGTATTCTTGTCCTTGACTTTCAGTATTTGCCTTTATTGCAAGGGAAGTCCTTAGGCATGATTTTTGAAAAAAGAAGTACTCGAACAAGACTGTCCACGGAAACAGGTGAGTCCATAGACAAACTTGGAATTGTGTTGAAGAAGGGGCCAGAGGGTGAAGACCTGGGAGGAGCAGCCCAGTGGAGGGATTTGTCTGTCTCTTTGGCAACAACAAAGGGAAAACACTGTCACTGAGAGTAGCAGTGCAAGCCTCTGAATGCTCTTTCCAATTCTCATAGAAGCTGTAAGCAGAAAGGTGATCCTCATCTGTAGGGATTCCATGAGGACTTCAGTAGAAGTCCCAAATAATTCTTCATGTTCAGTACCAAATGTCAGTGGGCATAGATTCTCAGGCCTCCAACTCATGTGAGCAAGAAATGTGTATTTTTCTAACATGTAAAGAGCTTTTCCTTGCTTGTATCAGTTTTGCTGGATGATGGAAACAATCTCTGCAACGCTAGGCAATCCTCAGTGGTTTCAGTGTTTACTTTGTCAATTTAGGGTCTCTTCACCCTTTCCCCACAGTCATGGTTAAGTCCTGGCGAGTATCTCAATGTCAAGGCATCTAGGGCTATGGGGTCATTGGTCATCAGGACACCATCATCAAATGTCTATGCTGAAATCTGCTGGGACTTCTGTATCCCTATTGGACCTTGACTGGCTCCCATTTACTGTGGAGTTTGCTTTACTCTGATCACAGGATCTGAGGTAGCTCTTGGTTTGGCTCTCTCAACCTCTGGGCAGCTCTCTCAACGCCACAGTGGGCACAGAGATATTGCAAAGCTCCTTCTATCCTATCGTTCGTTCCTCTTTCTGGGTGCTCCTTTTCAATACTGGTTATCATTTTTTAAAATCATTAGTACTTAAGAGAGGTGTTCTTTTTTGAAGTCATCAAAAGAATCGATTAACATAAAAATTTCTCAATTTTAAGTTTTTTTCAAATTATTTTTTCTTGGTTGTTGGTGTTGTCTACCACGTTTCTTTGTTCAGATGTTATTTTTGATTTCAGATATCCCTGAATAAGTGATCAGTTTAACCAAGCACATATCATGTGGTAGTTAAGCTACTAATAAAACCAAGTGTGAAGATTTAATAAGCTTTTGGGTACAGACCCTGTGCTAAGTGCTCTACATTAATTACGTGGATTACCTCACTTAATCCTCAGGACAACTCCATGAGGGTGAGACCACTGAGGAAAATAGGCTGAAACAGGTTCAGCAAAAGGCCCACAGACATATAGCTAAGAAATGGCAGACCCAGGATTAGAACCTATTATTAAATGTATTTTTAAGTGTCTAATTTAATTTGGACATTTATTAGCCATGTTTTATTTTAGTAAAGTTGTTTCAACAGGTGGTATTAAGCATTTTGTTAAATGATGGTTTTCTATAACGAAATGCTCTGGGACTTCCCTGGTGGTTCAGTGGTTAAGAATCCACGCTTCCACTGCAGGGGGCATGGGTCTGATCCCTGGTTGGTGAACTAAGATTCCGCATGCAGTGCTGTGTGGCAAAAAACAAATTTTAAAGCCCTGAAATTTGCACAAAATTACAAACTATAACATCAAATACATGAGAAAAGGAACATATGACCATAAAAAGTTATGGTTCACAGAGTATCCATCATTATCCACAATAAATACCCATGGGTCTCACTGCATATGGCATCCTGCCAAACTCAACAGTAGGAGAATCAGTCAGAGTAAGCAGCTGATTTAAATGCATACAGAAACAGTAAACCTCAACCCCAAACATGGCAGAGAATTTCTATTGTGTACATGTGCATCGTAATAGTTGTCGGTTAGCACAAGTTTTCATCAAAACATGTTACCTTGGTATTTAGAATGAAAACAGAATGTAATTAAAACTGTCAATTGCTACACGAGATTTGTGTCAGCCTCTGGGATGGGGTGATCCTCTGAGGACAGTCCTTAAGGATTCCATCCCAGGCCTGAGTTGCAAAGATACAGCAGCATTTATATTTATCTCGGGGGACAAAATAAAATTCTCCACCCAATAAAATAGATAACTAATAAGAACCCATTGTATAGCACAGGGAACTCTACTCAATACTCTGTAATGACCTATATGGGAACAGAATCTAAAAAATGAGTGGATATATGTATGTGTATAACTGATTCACTTTGCTGTACAGCAGAAACTAACACAACATTGTAAATTAACTATACCCCAATAAAAATTAATTAAAAAATTCTCCACCCAAATCAAGCCATATTAAGTGCCCATGTAATATTTTTATTAAAATGGAAGACACCTACAGAAAAGTACATAAATCATTAAGTGTACAGCTCAATGAATCATTACAGTACACACATCCTTGTAACTAATACCCAGATAGAGAAACAGGATGTGAATAGCACCCAGAAGCCCTCCCTTGTATCTCCTTCCAGTTGCTACCCACCCCACCTCTGCCCTGAAGGGTAACCATTATCCTGGCTTCTTACCTCACAGATTAGTTCTGCTGTTTTCAAATTTTATAGAAATAGAGTCACTCAGCACATGCTCTTTTGAGTCTGGCTTCTTCTGCTCAGAATTATGTTTGTGAGCTGTATCGACGTCTCTGTGTGTAGTTGTAGCCCATTCATTCCTCGCCCACTCTTTGTGTACGCCTGCCTGGCGAGCTGCACAATTCTCCTGTGTGTCTACTGATGATTATACTCTTTTATTGCAAATTAATTGAGCAGATAGGCAGATACATTTATTAATCTCGGTAAGTGCAGTAGCTGATGGAAAAATGCACAGGGCATCCTAAGAGATGCTTCTTTTCATTATTTAACACTGGTATTTGACTTTCAAGGTGAAATAGAAGCTAGTGCTTTCCAAGCTGTTTCAAATTCATCATCTTTACAAAGGTGGCAATATAAAAACCATGATACTATGCTGCAGGTACAAAAGTGAGACACAGAGAGTTTAACAGCTGCCTTAGTTCTACCAGCAAGAGCTCTCAGGGCCTCCATATTTCCAGAGCGTGAATTCTATTTATACCTCTTCTTCCAAAGCTTGCAGGGATCCGTGGAGAAAAGAAGGAGCAAAATAAAACATACTTTTATTTTCCCAGACAGAAATTAAGATATTAACAGGTGAAATACTTTGTTCAAAAATATCTGATGTGTACGCATAAACAAATGAAAGAGATAAAAACAGAGTAGAGTCCCGCCCCTCCGCCCTGCTCTTCTCAGCAATGGCAGCTCCTGGTGGCCAGTCAGAACCTCTGACACCTTCCAGAAGCACTTAAAACCATCCAGGTCTGATCAACTGGTGAATGCTTGACCTGTACTTTTGGACTGGGGTCTGAGGCTTCTTTTTGATCGGTGGCCCAAAATTGCAGGGGTATTTCCTTCTTGGAAGCAATGTCCTCCCAGTTGATTGCCTTCAAGAACTGCTGAAGGCTTTGTCGACTGAAAAAAATTGCACAACCTAGAAGTTGAGAATTATGTTCTATTCGCTGGACTTGCTGAGGACTCAAGCCCAGGAGGCAGCCTCTCAGGTAGCTGTGAGGGACTCCTCCACAGTGGCAAGGGAAGAATCAGGATATATAGGAGTTTTGCAACAAAAACCAGGTAGTTGGAACATCAAAAGATTACTGTTAATGAAAGAAAACCAGTCATCTCAAGTTACTGAATTTAGCATTTTTCTTTGTCTGGGAAGATGCAAGAATCAGGGCTCATGGAAATCATTCCTTTGATATGCACCTTAGCTATCTAGGACCAGTATCCTGTTCTTTCCCACCCTGAGTCCCCTCAGGGTGCACTGTTGGGGTAGCTAGAGTGGCTGAGGGCTTGGCAGGGGGCAGCCCTTTTGTCTCCATCCCAAGTTCCGTCAGGGCTCACCCTCAGGGCGGTGGAAGTGGCTCATGGCTTGACTGCCCTCAGCATCATTTGTATGCTGATATGGCAGGCGACATTTTTCATTCATAGCTTCCACTCCTATTCTTAACACTTTCTGTAATCTCTCTTCCTACCCCTACCTCATAAGTCCAGCCTTGATGTGAATCTTCTTCATAGCACAAAGAGAAAAATAAAAGGCAAGAAACTAATCCTGGGTCATTACAGCAAAATGACTTCTAGTCAAAGTATGAGTATGACTTAAAGCAGACCTGCCAGGAGGTCTTTTTTTTTAATTAATTAATTTATTGGCTGCATTGGGTCTTTGTTGCTGCGTGCGGGCTTTCTCTAGTTGTGGCAAGTAGGGGCTACTCTTCATTGCAGTGTGCAGGCTTCTCATTGCAGTGTCTTCTCTTGTTGTGAAACATGGGCTCTAGGCACGCAGGCTTCAGTAGTTGTGGCTCATGGGCTCTAGAGCACAGACTCTATAGTTGCAGCACACGGGTTTAGTTGCTCCATAGCATGTGGGATCTTCCTGGCCCAGGGATTGAACTTGTGTCCCCTGCATTGGCAGCCGGATTCTTAACCACTGCGCCACCAGGGGAAGCCCCTGCAGGAGGCCTTAAACTTTCTTTGAGATTTTCCTCCACAGTCCCCAACCCTCAATGGCATTCATCTCTGTGCCAGGCATATAGTAGGTGCACCATAAATACTTTCTTGATGAATGTGCAGTATTAATATTTGTTTAGGTGATTTTTCCTGTTTAGAAATAGATTAAGTGCTCAAGAGTGATTAGTGATTATAATCATCACTAAATCCCATTATCTCACTTCACATGTAACAGAAAATTCCATTAACAAAATTAGGAGATGTTTGCAAGTGAAAAGAACAGGTCCTCTCTCCAGAGTCAAAATCCTTCCTACATTTGTTCAATACTTACTGTGTATTGAATACCAGTATTTATTCTAGGTTCTTGAGATTGACATATCAGTGAACAAAAGAGAGGAAAATCCCTGCCTTCATGGAGCTGACATTCTAGTTGGTACACCTACAATAAACAATAGACATAATAGATTTTTAGTAGATGATATATCACGTTGGAAGGTGATGAGTGCTCTCAGCAAGGAGAAGACTGCCTGGAAATGAGGGAGAAAACATATACTCCATTATTTGCACTTTGCCTTTTACTCTGAGTAAAACAGGGGAATTATTCAAGGATTTTGAACAAAGGAGGAATGTGATCTAACTTGCATGTTAAATGGATCTCTCTGACTGCTCTGTTGAGAATAAACTTCAGTGCTGGGGGTGGAGATAAGATAGAAGCAGGGAAAGCTGTCAGTAGGTAGCTATACACATAGAAGCTGGGGCCAGGGTGGTGGGAGAGGAAGAGGTAAGTGGGTTGAAGGCAGAGCCAAGATTTGTGATGTATCAGGTAAAAGAGAGGCATCAAGGATGACTTCAAGGTTTCTGTCAGAGCCACTGTGAGCAGGATGGAGTAGGATAGAGTAGGTCAGGCAGGATGGAGGGGAAAATCAAGAGTCCAGTTTTGGAAGTACTGAGTTTGAGATGTCTATTAGACACACAAGCAAAGATGTTGAAGAGGCAGCTGGATATTAGTTTGGAGTATGCGAGTGAAATTTGACCTAGAGATACTTAGGAGTTATCAGCATACAAATGGTATTTAAGGCCATGGAACCAGATACAATTATAAAGGAAATGAGTGTAGATGGAGAGAAGAGGACCAAGGACTAGCCCTGGGGCACATCAACATTAAAAGGTAAAGGAAGAGAGCCAGCAATGGCGATTGAGAAGGAGCAACTACCAAGGCAGATGTAAAAGCAAGAGTGTGTGGTGTCCTGCATGGTGTATGAAGAAAGTTTATCAGGGAGAAGGCGGTAAATAACTTTGTTAAATGCTGCAAGGTCAAGAAAAATAAGAACTGAAATGGCCATTCTAGTGTAGCAATGTGAAGGTCATTGGTAACCCTGGTGAGGGGAGTTTTGGTGCCATGTTGGTGGGCCAAAGACTTATGGGAATAGATTTGAGGGAAATGAGACAAGAGGAACTGGAGAGAGAAAGAAAAAACAAGAGTTTTGCTGCAAAGGGAGCAAAGAATCAAGTGGATACCTGGCAGGAGAAATAGGGACAAGGAAAGTTTGCAGTTTTTCAATTAATGACTGAAAAAATGTGAAGAGCCTATTCAAGATGCAGGTAACGTAAGGAAGAAAGGGAAGAGTTGCTAGAGCAACATCCTTGAGTAGGTGAGGGGGCATGGCTTCTAGCTCATACATGGGGCATGGAAGTTCATCTAGGATGTGTTGCAGAAATCGATCGCACAAGAAACCAAGCACCACACTCGGAGGGTTGGAGAACTCAGGTTTATTGAGCCAGCGGCACCAGACGAGCTAATGCTCCAAAATTCTGGGCCCCGTTCCAGGTGAATTCTCTCCTTATATAGGTTAAGACACATAGCTACAGTTAGCATTAATTGATTGGCTGCAGTTGGCATTAATTGATTGGCTACTCAGTTTCCATAGATTTCAGGTGATTACAGAGCGCAGGAGTTGCTAGGGGTTACATGCAAAGGGTTTTCAAACAAAGGCGAGAACATTCCATACTTATCTGATCATCTTTTAGGTTCCAGTTGATTCTTAAAGTATTTTGTCCTCACTCTAGCGCAGCAAGCAGGTTTTACAGAAGCAGAGCAGGCAGAAAGCTATGAACTCCAGATTTCCCTCATTATTCCCCCCTCTTGATGCCCCTAAAAATCTTTATAAGGCGTCAACTTCTTGATCATCTAGGCCCATGGGTTGATAACCTCTCAGGGCCAGAAGGTGTATGGTGGCTCTCCTAACCGCAGTGGCTTCAGCCAGGCTGGAAACCACTCTCATGAATAGTGGTCCATGTGATTCCCTGACCTGATCTAGTCATGCGGATACATGGAGTACATGAGGGGTCCATCTTGCTTTCTAATGCACTGTAGCTTAGTAGGATATAAATCATTATTACAGAAAACATTTGATTCCACTTAATTCCACTACTTTTGGGCAGATTATAGCCAAAATGACCCCTTGTGTTTGGCCTATAGAGAGCATCAAGGCCAGTGGTATAACTAGTCTCTACAAGGCAGGGTGTCATCGTAACCCTGACCCTCAGATATCCCTCGTCGAATTCCTCAAGCTTCCGTCGTGCACAGAGCAGTCAGCCCTGGCGTGACTGGAGCAGGCTGAAGCTCTTAGACTGGACTTTGTTGTCTCCGTAGGAAGACCCGAAGTGGCTGGTTTGGATCAGCTTTTGCAGTCCAGGTCTCTCGCCCTTCTAGAGGTGCTGCTTTCTTTACCCGGGTGTGGTGGATCCACGGTGTTATTTCTGTAACTTTAACAGTAGCAGGCGTCGCCAGGACGACCATATGAGGGCCCGTTCAAACTGGCTGAAGTGGTTCCTTTCTCCAGTCTTTTACCCATACCTCACCTCCTGGCTGATAGGGATGAACCCAATTGCACAAGGGAATGGGAGTCCTTTCTAAGGTATCTCGAGTAATACAGCAGAAGACCTTTCCCAGGGCCTGGAGGTGTCGAGACATCTCCAGGTCAGCTAGTTGTTGGGGGTCTCCCTTGAGTCTCCCTACCACCAGGGGGGTCTCCCGTATAAGATTTTGAAGGGAGAATAGACTGAGGACCTCGTGGTGCATCGGGCTTGGAACAAGGCTAGGGGCAGCATGTCAATCCAGGGTAATTGGGTCTCTTGGCAGAGTTTAGCTAACATAGTCTTAAGGGTCCGATTCATGTGTTCAACTTTCCCTGAGCTTTGTGGCCTGTAAGCAGCATGAAGCTTCCATTTGATTCCCAGTGCCTTGGACAAGGTCTGGACTATCAGACACAAAGGCTGGCCCGTTGTCAGACCCTATGGAGAGAGGTAGCCCATATGTGGGGATTATGTCTCTTAGTAGGGCCTCGGCCACCTCTCATGCTCGCTCAGTGCGCGTGGGGTAGGCCTCAGCCCATCCCAAGTAGGTGCAGACTATCACAAGCAAATACCTATAGCCCCAGCAAGGCTTAATTTCAGTAAAGTCCACCTCTAAATCTTCAAGGGGTAACGTTCCAACTGTCTGTACCCCGGGGCTGGGTCTTGGTCTTTGGCTGGCATTGTTTCGTGCACAAGTCACACACGTAGCACTGATCTGGGCACACAGGGTTGGGAGCTTAGGAACGAAATAGTAGCAGCTCAGTAGACTTTCTAGTACAGTTTTTCCTAAGTGAGTTGTCTCGTGATGTTGCTTTACCAGCTGAATGGCTATAGTACTAGGAACAAAGAGCCTTTGGTCCAGAAGCTTCCACCAGCCTTCCTTCCCCTTAGTTCCTCCCTCACTTAAAGCCCATTGGTCTATGGTATACCTCAGAGATGAAGGCAATTCTGGTGCCAAGAGGATTTCGGAGTTTGGTTCAAGGCTCATTGTAGGATTTGGTTGGGTTGCTACCTCCTTGGCCACCTGGTCGGCCAACCGATACCCCCAGCTGACTAGGTCAGTTCCTCTTTGGTGGCCTTTGCAGTGGATGACTGCCACCTGGGAGGGCTTCCAAACTGCCTTTAACGGAAGGATTTCTTTTTTGTTTTTGATCTCCTTTTCCCCTGCTGTTAGTAGTCCCCTTTCTTTGTAGATGGCTCCATGTCCATGTAAAGTAGCAAAGGCATATCTTGAGTCTGTGTCGATGTTGGCTCGCTTCCCTTCGGCATGCCTTATCGCCTGGATGAGCGCCCGTAGTTCAGCCCGTTGTGCTGACCACCCCTGGGGCAAGGGCTCTGCTTTTATTATTTCATCTGTTGTTGTTATGGTATAGCCTGCTTTGTGTTGTCCTTCCTGGACGAAACTGCTTCCATCACTGAACAGTTCCAATTCTGGGTTCTGAAGGGGAGTGTCCATGAGGTCTGGCCTGCTCAAGTAGATTTCACCTAAAACCTCTTCACAGTTGTGATCGGGGGTCCCTGCCTCCGTAGGTAAGAAGATGGCAGGATTCAGTGTACGCACAGTCTCAAGGTGGACCCGTGGGTTTTCGCAGAGCAGTCCTTGATAGTGAGTCATTCTGGCATTGGTCAGCCATTTATGCCCTTGGCTGTTCATCAGCGTAGTAACAGCGTAGGGAAACTTTACATTTATATTTTGTCCCCGTGTAAGCAGACAAGCTTACAGGGCTGACCAGGGCTACTGTAGCAGCCAACACCTGGAGACATGGTGGCTATCCCACGGCCACAGAATCCAGTTATTTGGATAAATATGTGACCGGGCACTGCCATGGCCCAACTGTTTGGGTGAGGACCCCCAATGCAGTATGATTTCTCTCATGCACGAAGAGGTTAAAGTCCCGTGTCACATCTGGCAGCCCTAACTCTGGAGCGCTGGTTAAATGTCTTTTTATTTCTTTGAAAGCTTTTTCTTGTTTAGGTCCCCACTCTAGGGGGTCCCTACCAGATCCTGCTCTGGCCTCATATAGAGGCTTGGCAATTTCAGAAAAACACGGTATCCAGATTCGACAGAATCCGGCAGCCCCAAGGAATTCTTGGACCTCTTTCTTAGTGCTTGGCTGGGGTATTGAGCAGATGGTTTGCTTCCTTTCATGTCTGAGTGCCCAATGTCCCCTTGAGATGACGAACCCAAGGTATCTGACCTCCTGTCTATAGATCTGAGCCTTTCTCCATGACACCTTGTACCCTGTGTTGGAGAGTAGGGCCAATAGGGCTTTGGTGCCTTTCCAGCAGTCTTCTTGGGTGGGACTGGCTAGCAACAGGTCATCTATGTACTGGAGTAGGGTGCAGTTCATATCCTCTCTGGGGAAGCCAGCAAGATCTGCGGCCAGTGTTCACCAAACAAGGTAGGCAAGTTTTTGAAGCCTTGTGGCAATCGGGTCCAAGTCAGCTGTGTCTTCCTCCCATTGTGTGGGTCTTCCCACTCAAAGGCGAATTAGGGCTGGCTTGCTGGTGATAGCCGGAGGCAAAAGAAGGCATCCTTGAGATCAAGGCAAGTGAACCAGCTTGCTTAGGCGGGCAAGAGGCTCAGGAGGGTGTAAGGGTTCGGGACCACTGGATGGATGGTGACTGCTACGTTATTGACGGCACGGAGGTCCTGGACAGGACAGTAGTCGTTTCCTCCAGGCTTCTTGACTGGTAAAAGCAGAATGTTCCAAGGAGACTGACATTCGACCAGAATTCCAGCATCACGCAGGCATTGAATGTGGTCCTGGATTCCCAAGCGTGCCTCTCATGGTACTGGATATTGCTTCTGTCTAACAGGAGTGGCCCCTGGCCTCAGGGCTACCACAATGGGTGCCTGGGTCTTGGTCAAACCTGGGGGCCCCTTCTCTGCCCAGACAGCAGGGAAGTCTTCTAGTAGGTTAGTGGAATTTGTCTGTTCCCTTTCTGAAGAATAGAGACACCATTCATCTTCTCTGGGCATGGTTACGGGCCATCATCAGAGCTGGTTGGCTCCCCAGGGTGAGGCTTGCGGGTTTCCCAGGGGCAAAAGTGATCTGTGCCCCCAGCTTTGTCAGCAAATCTCTGCCCAGCAAAGGAATGGGGCACTCTGGTAAGTACAAGAATTCGTGAGTCACCAAGTGGCCCCCAAGTTGACATGAGCGGGCTTTACAGAATGAGCGAGCAGTCTTGTCTCCTGTGGCCCCAATGATAGTTGCTGTCTGACCTGTTAGGGGAGCCACAGGTGTGGTCACCACAGTGTTCGGCTCCAGTGTCCACCACGAAAGTCATTGATTGGCCCCCAATTTTCATCACAACTGTTGGCTCCCCAGGGCCCAGGCTGCTGGATCTATTGTACCAGCTGGTTGGGCTACAAAGATCCTATACTGTCCCTGCTTATTCACACAGAACCAAACCCAGGGAGGCAGCTTAACAG
Source organism: Hippopotamus amphibius kiboko (assembly GCF_030028045.1). NCBI lineage: Eukaryota > Metazoa > Chordata > Mammalia > Artiodactyla > Hippopotamidae > Hippopotamus > Hippopotamus amphibius. Next base: position 102,510,996 of record NC_080203.1, on the reverse strand, counting down.
AAATTTGTAACCAGGAATCTATGAATGGAAACTGGTCTGGGTGCCTGGGGGTCCCTATCACCACTCAGTACACTGCTCTAACTGTAGGGAGATCCAGGGTACCCTCCATAGGCCATCGCACCCCGAAGGTGGGCCACTCCTGCTCGCACAGCATGCGGAGATTTCCCGCGGTCATCTTAACTCCATAGGCTCCGGAAAAACCTTTCTTAAAGTTTTTCATTATACAATCCAAAACAGTTGGCTTTGAGGAATTTCCTCCCATCTTAACAAGTGCAACCTGCTTCTTTAAACAGGAGGGAGAAGGGAAAAACCAATATACTGGCTCAGAAGGTTAGCTGAGGAAAGGGGAGGATAATCCAAAGTTGTAGGGGCTCTAGAGCAGAGGGCACGATTTCCAATTATTCTTTTCCTCCCCGTGTATCCCACCCTGTGTCGATGGCACAGGGACAAACAAGGATGGGTGCCCTCTCCGAAGAGGAGACCACTCAGGTGCCCACCTGGCTGCGTCCCCGTGGGGAGCTTAGGTGCCTCAGCTTTGGTAGGTGGTATAGAATCCTGACTTGAATCTGACTCGCAGGGAGGGACTGGGTCCCCCAGAGGCAGATACCGCCCTGAGCTGTATGAGGTCACCATGGGACCACAGGTTTGGGCCCACTCGGATTCTGTGCCTACAAAGGCTATGGAGCCACACAATCGTCCTGGAACGAGGACGAACCAGGGTACTCACTCACACACACTCACACACACATTCAGACCAGAGTTTATCACAGTGCTTCCCCTCTCTGGGCAAGGCCCTAACTGGTGGATGCCTCCCTCCTCTGGGCAAGTCCCTAACTGGTGGGTGCCTCCCCGCTCTGGGAAGGCCCCTAACTGGTGGGTGTCTCCCCCCTCTGGGAAGGTCCCTAACTGGTGGGTGCCTCCCCCCTCTGGGAAGGTCCCTAACTGGTGGTCTTCTTACCAAAGACCTTAGGAGGTGATGAAGCTCCTCTTCCACCTGGAGACGGGACCTGACTGGGTTCAGTGCCTTGGGGCCTTACCTTATCCTGTGACTGCTCCTGGTGAGTTGGTCCATCCCTCCAATGAGTCCGGTCGGGGCCCGGCCGTCTGGAGAGTCAGAGCACCTGTCTGAAAGAGAACCCGGAAAACCATCAGGTGGCATGCCTCCTCGTTCGTCTCGGAGCTCCTTCACCCCGAACCAGCCGAGCCACCAGTCCAGCAGCTCAAGGGGCTGGCGTGGTTGGAATCTCGCTGGGGCCTCCAAAAATGTTAAAGAAATCGATCCCATGAGAAACCAAGCACCACACTCGGAGGGTTGGAGAACTCAAGTTTATTGAGCCAGCGGCGCCAGACTAGCTAACGCTCCAAAATTCTGGGCCCCGTTCCAGGTGAATTCTCTCCTTATATAGGTAAAGACACATAGCTACAGTTAGCATTAATTGATTGGCTACAGTTGGCATTGACTGGCTACTCAGTTTCCATAGATTTCAGGTGATTACAGAGCGCAGGAGTTGCTAGGGGTTACAGGCAAAGGGTTTTCAAAGGCGAGAACATTCCATACTTATCTGATCATCTTTTAGGTTCCAGTTGATTCTTAAAGTATTTTGTCCTCACTCTAGTGCAGCAAGCAGGTTTTACAGAAGCAGAGCAGGCAGAAAGCTATGAACTCCAGAGTTTCCTCATCAATGAACAGGAAGGGAAGCAGAATATATGGGTACAGATGCTGACAAGTAGGAAAATGGGGGTGATGGAATCTGGAAGTTTTTTTTTCATTGAGGTGGGAAGTAAGGTTATCAACTGAATGCTGGCTCTACTTTCAAAATATCAAGAATCGAATCATTTTCTCATTACTTCAGCGATTACCATGCTGGTCCAAGCTATTAACTCTCAGCCAGATTTTTCCTGACTGGTCTCTCTGCTTCTGCCCCACTATGGATGTTCTATTAAAACATAAGTTCAATCATGTCATCCTCTGCTCCAACCCTCTGATGGCTTCCCATCTTACTCAGACAAAAGTAAAAGCTGTTGCTTCCTCTCCACCTTCCTTCTGCAGCCTCACCAAATATTATTCTCCTCCTCACACACTCTGTACCTTGCACACCAACTTTGTTGCTGTGCTTTGAAACTTGAAGTCATGCCCCTTCCTCAGGACCTCAAGACATGCTCTTCCCACTGTTTGGTATGTTTCAATGTGGCTTCCTTGACCACGTTAAAATTATAACTCCTATCCCTTACATTCCTTATCTTCCCTCCTTGCTCTATTTTTCATATAGCACTTGTCAACATCTAACATACAAGATATTTAATTTACTCAGTTTATTATCTATCTCTCCACCATTAGAATGAAAGTTCCAAGTAGGCAGGGACTTGTATCTTCTTGTTTACAATGCTTTGCCCAGTGCCTAGAACAGCACCAGGCATATGCTTTTATTATTTTTTTCACATCTTTATTGGAGTATAATTGCTTTACAATGTTGTGTTAGTTTCTGCTGTACAACACGGTGAATCAGCTATATGTATACCTATATCCCCATATCCCCTTCCCTCTTGAGCCTCCCTCCCACCCTCCCTATCCCACCCCTCTATGTTGTCACAAAGCATTGAATTGATTGCCCTGTGTTATGCAGCAGCTTCCCACTAGCCATCCACTTTACATTTGGTAGTGTATACATGTCAGTGCTGCTCTCTCACTTCATCCCAGCTTCCCCTTTGCCCCCTACCCCATGTCCTCAAGTCCGTTCTCTACATCTGCATCTTTATTCCTGCCCTGCCACTAGGTTCATCAGTACCGGGTTTTTTTTAGATTCCATATATATGCATTAGCATATGGTAGTTTTTTTTTCTCTTTGTGACTTACTTCACTCTGTAGGACCAGCTCTAGGTCCATCCACCTCACTACAAATAACTCAATTTCACTCATTTTCATGGCTGAGTAATATTCCATTGTATATATGTGCCACATCTTTATCCATTCGTCTGTTGATGGACATTTAGGTTGCTTCCATGTCCTGGCTGTTGTGAATAGTGCTGCAATGAACATTGTGGTACATGTATCTTTTTGAATTATGATTTTCTCAGGGTATATGCCCAGTGGTGGGATTGCTGGGTCACATGGTAGTTCTATTTTTAGTCTTTTAAGGAGGCACATACTTTTAGAATGAATAAATTTCAGAACCATGCCATGAGGCTAGGACCTGTTGTGGTCACTCCACAGAGACAAGATGTGCCTCCCACCAAAATGTGCTTTGATTGTTGACAGTGAGGATAACATATTTGCACGAAGAAGGTATGAAAAGGTTTATTATTCACATAATGTGGCTTTCTGGGGAGAGTAGGGCTGGCTCCAAAATTGGTCCCAAAGTGGCATTAGAGAGCAGGAAAATGATACTGGCTTGTGCTTTTATTGTGGTTGGGGGGTGGTGGTGGCGTGAAGATGCCCATGCATAGGCCAGGACTTGTATAGTGTGAACCTGCCGCTAGTGCCAAAGGAGGAAGTATCTGTACTTTCTTATCAGCTTGCCCAGATACAGGGCAGGAGGAGAAGGGAGAGTGATGGTGGGCTTGGAAGTGGGTAGCAATCAAACATCATAAATTGAATCAGATTCTTTACTACAAGCCCCATAGCAAGTAGGACTTCTAGTGTGTTTCATGTTCTCTCATTCTATCTGGGATGTAGCATGTCAGATCTGCAAGAGATCTCAGGGCTCTAGGCAAACTGCCTGATTTTCCAGATGAAGACTGAATCCAGTTCCACTATGTTGTCCTGTCTCTGTAGATCCCAGTGTAAGTTGGCTCAGGGGCTGGCTCCCTTAGGGGAAAGCTCTAGGTTCTTAAAAACAATCTTGAACAAGTCTTTAGACTCTCTGACTTTCAAAACTCTGGTCTATAAAATTCTTATAATAATATCCAATATGCTCTTTGCCAGAGTGAAGGATTCAATGGAAGAAAGTTTCTGAAGTGCCAGCACCTGGTGGTGCTCTGTGACTAGAGTCAGAACATAGTGGCCTGTAGCTAAAAAACCATTTGGTTTGGGCATTTTTAAGAGAACACTTTGAAGTATGAAATAGGTAGAATATAATTATTTTTTTAATGTAGTAACAGAAATGAGAACAATTGTTTTGTCATGGATTTCTTTTTTTTTTTTACTTAGGAAAGTTTTCAAATGAGCAGAAAGTAGAAAGATTAGCATAATGAGCACCCTGATACTCCTTACATCAATCTGACAACTGTTAATATGTTGCCTTCTTTGATTGATTTATTCATTTTTGTTAGTGAATTTTTTTTTTTTGGCCATGAAGCATGGCATGCAGGATCTTAGTTCCCCGATCAGGGATTGAACCCACGCCACCCCCCCCCCACTGACCCATAGTGGAAGCGTGGAGTCAACCACTGGACTGCCAGGGAAGTCCCGGTTAGTAAAATATTTTAAAATAAATTAAAGCTATAATGACATTTTATCTCAAGATATATCAGTATGCATATTTCCAATAAATAAGAATATTTTCTGTATAGCTACAATATCATTAGCCCCCTAATAAAAATGATTTGTTAATATCATTTGTTAATACCACCTGTCCATATTCAAAATGCATTATTCAAATTGTATTAAGGCTTCAGTGGGTTGTTTCATGAGACTTAGGGTCAAATTCCCCTTCATGAGTCTAAAATTCCTTGTCCCCCAACTCACCATGAGATTAATGATTTCCTCCTTTCTCACGGGAAACAAGTAGGATTGGAAAACTGTAACTTGTTGCATATTTCCCAAAAGACAAATGAGGTATATTACAATAAGGAGGAAAAAAGTAATGTTTGAAAAATTCCTCAGACACATCTCTATCTTGTAATTATACTTACTTGCCTTTACAGGGTGTATATATAAGAAAGCCTGCCTATTGAACCTGTCTCAAATGAGAGCGTAAAGTTCTGATTGGATGTCACCACTTCCCATAATTTTGCCTCAGAATTTGTGGTAAAAGGGCTCTCCTTGTTACCACAGAGTTTAGCTATAGCTTGGGACAGACCCCTATGTCATCCTCCCCAGACCAATGGAATGTGCTATGAGGGTGGGGAAGGAGCCATCCTCATCTGCTCAGATGTCTGCAATAATCTCACATTCCATGGAGGGTGGAAAAGTGGTGAGGGTAATATGTGTGAGTGGTGCTTAGCCCTGTCTTGGTTGGAGGATAAATATAACAGTTGAACGACCTTCTGATCTTGCTGACTTTTAGTGACCTGAAACTGCCATTTCAGTACTCACTTTATTTTCAATTTTTTAAAAAATTAATGTATAATTTATATACAGGAAGATGCACAGATCATAAGTGTACAGTTCAATCAGTGTTGAAGGATACAGACACCCATGTATATGGCTATGGAACCTACAAACTCTGTCAAAGTATAAAGCATTCCAGTAACCTCAGAAAGCTGACCGATGCTCCTTCCCAGCCAATCACCCTCTCCAGAAGCAACTAGTGTTTCAATTTCAGCCATTCTATGATAGTTTTGCCCATTCTAGAACTTCATATAAATGGAATTATACATTATGTACTCTTTGGGTCTAGCTTCTCTCATTCAGCATAATGTTTGTGAGATTCGACGTGTTGCATGTATAGTAGTGCATTCCTTTTTATTATTGAATTGTATTCTATTGTAATCCATGACATCCCATACTACAGTTTATTTTCCCATCTTCCTGGTGGACAGCATTATATATTTTAAAGAATAAAAATGAGGTATAGTCTCCAAAAGAGAACATGTCCCATATTGCCCAGATCTGAACAAGAGGGTAGAGAGATGGGCACACATCTGAAAGAGAATTAAGTGCTGGTACAGAAAATTTCATCTACTTCTCTCAGTTCCTCACTGTGCTTTCCCTGGGAATTCCCTATCAGAGAGGCTGGAGAGATGGAAAGATTTTGACTTTTCAATTGAGATGGTGCTGATTCCTCATAATTTTGTTTGCTACTTCAATTCTTTTTTTTCAAAATGCCCCTTTTCTCTCTCTTTTACTGTAGGCTTTGCACTTCTGGGAGGACACCCCTGTTTTCTTACCACACAAGATATTCATTTGGGTGTGAATGAAAGCCTAACGGACACAGCTCGGTTTGTAAATCCTCTCTTTGAAGCTTCAGAATTGATAGATAAATTTCAAAAAGAAAATATGCTTCTCCTTAAATAGTGGTTTTCCCTCTCAGCATCCTTTGGACTGTTCTGTTTTCCTTCTTTCCCTCTTTATCTGATGTTCTGAATGCCTCTCCCTCATCCTCTGGCTACTTTCCATAAGTTGATGCTTTTTTTTCTTAGCAATTTGAAGAGGTTTCTGATTATAAAATTTCAAGCTTCGGGAAATTTAGTCTTCAAGCGTGACTCTTAAGTTTCACAGTTGGAGAAATGGAGATCCAGGGAAACTGACATGTTCAATGACCCGTAACCTGCTAGCATCAGAGCAGACAGTAATATTAATAGCTAACGTTTATTGAACATTTATTATGTGTCAGGCATTGTTCTAACTCATTTAATCCTTATAACAACCCAAACATATTGGCATAAAGATGTGAAACAACTTAATTAGGGACATACTAACTTCTATAACACAAAAATCTTAGAACTTCAATGGCTTAAAATAGTGTAAATGTTTCTGATTAATAAGACAGAAAGACTCATTATTTATGTGGCCATTCAGGGACTCCAGATGAGAATGGCTCTACCATCTTCAACATGTGGCCTCCAAGGTTATCCTGGGTGTCAGCATCCAGCCAGGAGCTAAGCGAAGAGAGCGTGGAGACAGGATGCTTGCTTCAAAGCCACGTTAGCAGGGAAGTGGCACAATCACTTCCACTCACATTCTATTGGCAAGTACTAGTAGCTCAGCCCTACCTAGATGAAAGTGGAGGCAGGAAAAAGCTCTTCACCACTATACTATGGTTAGAGACTGAAACATAGGCCCCCTGACTCCCCATGCAGTGCCCTCATCATCATATCATGTCTGATGGAGAAATATAGAGAAAATGTCTTTGTTTAAATATTTCGCCCTTGATATCTAAGACTAATGATTATTTTCTGAACATGATGTGCACTAAAGAATCCACCTCATTTGACTTGCTGAAGAGACTTGAAATAACTCATCTTTAAACCTTTTAGTTAACGTTATTTCGGATGGGACAATGTTAGTATTAAGAAGTGTTGTGTTCATCTTCTGGATGCAAGGGACAAAAAGAATAGATAAACATAAATGAGTTTTTCTTCCAAATATGCTGCCACTGACTGGAATTATATTTGCTTAATGATTGTTTCCACAAAAGTGAAATATACTTTATTCAAGAACAAATATTACAAGCTGGTTAGGGGTTGAAGCCAGGGACACAGCCAGGAAAGAAGTTTCAGTGGGGATCCTCTACATAGGACCAAGTGAATGATGCTGAATGAGTCATGTGTGAACCAGTGGTTGGAAGAGGGTACAGTTAGAGGAACAGATGGATATCCAATAAAGAGCTGAGGAGTGCACCTGGGCAGCCAGAAAGAGGTCAGGGCCCAGAAATCAGTGGAGTAGGCAGGACCCCAAAAGCAAGAGACGAATAGCCAAACATGGGTTGAAAGCTGAGGATGAGTAAAAACAGATTCTCTTCCATGCTTGCTCTCCACACGGTTCCCACTGCAAGTCCTTAGTTAGAGGAGCTCTACACAGGTCCTGGGAAAAACAATCTGCTCACAAGTTACAATATGATTGGGACTTTTTAGTCCATATAATTAATTCCATTGCTACATGGATATATGGATACACAAAATTGGATCCATAGAACTCCTTCTGGGGACTTCCCTGGTGGCGCAGTGGTTAAGAATCCACATGCCAATGCAGGGGACACGGGTTCGATCCCTGGTCCGGGAAGATCCCACACGCTGCAGAGCAATTAAGCCCGTGTGCCACAACTACTGAGCCTGCTCTCTAGAGCCCACGAGCCACAACTACTGAAGCCTGCACCCCTAGAGCCTGTGCTCCACAACAAGAGAAGCCACCACAGTGAGAAGCCCGCTCACTGCAACGAAGAGTAGACCCCACTCGCCGCAATTAGAGAAAGCCTGCATGCAGCAACGAAGACCCAATGCAGTCAGTAAATAAATAAATAAATTTATATTAAAAAAAGTTCTTAAAAAAATTCCTTCTGGTCATGCCATCTTATCCAAAAGACTCCTCGAAGGAAAATAATCATAGCTCCTTCTTAAAGGGTATATACTATGGACCTCTTGTACTATTATCTCTAAATCTTTGTAAAAACCTTACAGGGACCCCCCCGGCAGTCCAGTGGTTAAGATTCCATGCTCCCACTGCAGGGGGCACAGGCGGAGTCAATCCCTGGTCGAGGAACTAAGATCCCACAAGCAATGCTGCACGGCCAAAACAAAACAAAACAAAAAAACGAAACCCAAAAAACTTACAAAGTAAATATCATTGGCTCAATTATTTTATAGATGATGAAACCATGACTCAGAGAAGTGGTGGAGCTTAGCAGCTAAGTCGGCATTGAAATTGTGCTGTTTTTTTTAAGGCCATGCTGTTTTGGTTTACCCCTACTGTCTCTTTTATATAATCCATGAGAGGGGCAGTGAAATGAGTTACGGAAAGCATTGGCTTGTATGCTGTGAGGGCCCCAAGACCACATCCATGTTTGATGATTTGCTAGGAGGGTTCACAGGACTCAGCATATAGTCAGACTTGTGGCTCTGATTTATTACAGTGAAAGTATACCAAGCACAAACAACAAAGGGAAAAGGCATGTGAAGAGAAATCTGAAGGAAACCAGATGCAAGCTTCCAAGAGTCCCCTCCCAGTGGAGTCACTCAGAACGCACTTAATTCCTTTAGTAACGAGTTGTGACAACACGTGTAAAATGTTATCCACCAGGGATGCTCCTTAGAGACTCAGTACCCAGGGTTTTTACTGGGAGATGGTCACATAGCATGCTCTGTCTGACATGTACCCAAATTCAAGACTCCCAGAAGGAAAGCAGGTGTTCATTTTAAACCATATTGTTTATAAAAAACATTTTAGGCACAGGGAGTTACTCTTACCAATTCTGGGAATGGTGGAAATACGCCCCAAATTGAAGCTCACAGATGCCATCCAAGGGCCTTTCAAAGGACAGCGAACAGGACTGCTATGTTAATTCTTTTCTGCATGGCTTGGAAATCACAGGACTTGAGATCTAGTCCAGACTTTGCCACTTACCTACTCTGTGACCTCCATGGGTGAAAATTTCTCTGGATCTTAGTTTCCTTTTCTAGAAAATGAGGGAGTTCTGATCTCTAAATGTATGCAAATGTATTAAAGTCATAGTCCTTAAGCAGAGGTGTGTTCCAATATAAACTATGTGTAGACGGATACGGAGCAATTTGGATCTCGGCAGAGATAGGAGGTACAGGGAGAATTCCAAGGGTTCTAAAACTAGTTTGAGATTTATGCTGGGGAACTTGTTAAAATGCAAAGTTCTAGGCCCCACACTCAGAAATTCTAATTCCACAGGTTAGGGTTCAGTTGGTGTCTGGGAATCTATATTTTTACAAGCTCCTCAAGTGATTCTGCTGCAAGGTGGGCTGGATCACACTTTGAGAGACCCTGAATTGGGAGGCTGTGTAGTAATCCTAGGCTGTTGTGCTGTCAGTCTATGCTAGTGTGTTAGGAAAGAAGGGACTGCTAATAAGATATGTAGATGGTTTCACGTTAACTGAATGTGAAGGGTACACTGATAGTGGAGGCAAAATGATTTCAGATTCGTTATTCTTAAAATATATATGTATATATTAGCAGAAGCAGAAAAATGAAAGGAGTTTCTGCTTTGGGAACAAGGTGATAGACTAGATATTGGACATATTGCATTAAATGGTGAACCTCCAAGTGCAAATGTCCATGAGCCATCGGAGATAAAGAACTTGGGTAAAGTTTAGAGCTGGAGAAATAGAAGTATAAACTCAGTGGTAGAAAATGAGCTGCAGAGTCTCATTGTGGGAGAATTCCAGAAGGCCGAACTTCGAGGACAGGTGCAGCTAGGGAGGGACGGGTGGAAATACTTAGAGTACAAGGCAAATAAGGGTAGTGCAATATCAGAAGAAGCTGGAATGGGAGATGAGGATGTCAGAAAAGGGGTTAGAGTAGCTATTGTGGAAATGTGACTTGCTTCTGTGCATCTCACTACTGCTTAATCTGCCAAAATATCTGACAAACAAGATATGGCTGAGATTCAGAAATTCAATAAATCTAAATCGAAGAAGACGAGAAATCCACTACCTTGCACAGACGTAATTGAACAGGGGAAGCAAGGAAGTGAATCTTAATGACATCTACCCTGCCGATATGCATGGCACAATCCATGGCAATTGCCTCCCTGCTTTTTGTAGACGTTAAACTCTGTAACATGCAAAGAGACTGGATAATGTTTAAGTGATAGTGCTGGCCCTTTTGAATCAAGAGAAAAGCGCACACTTGACACTGATTGATGGCGTTGCTTCGCTATCTGCCTGTCTTGCTGCTTTGGGGGCCTGGTGGAACAAAAGAAGTGACTACCCTGGGCTTCTCTGGTGGTCCAGTGGTTAAGACACTGAGCTTCCAATGCAGGACGTGCTGGTTTGATCCCTGGTTGGGGAACTAAGATCCCACATGCCACGTGGCATGGCCAAAATAAATAAATAAGTTAATTAATTAAAACAGAAGTGACTACCCACTGGTGAAAAAAAAGAACCTGATGGGGAATACACTGAATGTGGCAACAGGAAAAAAAAAAAAAAAGCAAATGGGGCCAGTCTCCTGAAAACTGTTAAATGCAGTTTCCAAAATGTCACTTATTTAGTCAAATGACTTAATTATTCCTTTATTCAAATATATTTACTGAATGCCTAGTTTTTCTTCCAGGCATTGTTTTAGCACTGAGAATAAAATGCTGATCAAATCAAACAAAATACTTTTTCAAGTGGAAATTATATTCTAGAGGGAGGAGATTTTCACTAAACAAAAAATATAGCATGAATACAACAGGAGGTTGAAATAGGTGCTATGATGAAGTCAAAGCAGGGTGATCTGTGGGTGGAGTGGAGCCTCCTTTAGATTGGGTGGTCAGGGAAGGCCTCTCTGAGGAGGTGACAGTTAAGTGGAGAGCTCACTGAAAAGACAGAACCAGGTATGCAAAGCTGGGAAAAGCATCTCAGACAGAAAGAGCTGCTGGTACAAATGCTTAAGGCAAGAACTAGCTTGATGCACCCAGGAACAGGACAGCCAGCAATGTTTTTACATCTGCAAATAAACATATTTTAAACTTGCAAATAAAAAAAAAAATTACGCCTACAAGTTGGTCCTGTTTCAGCCACCGAAGGAAGGAAAAACCAAATCAAGGAGTAAAAGACCTAAATACACATTCAAAAGAAAATGTATTTCTTAATTGATTACAATAATAAAACCTGTTTACTCTTCAAAATATAGTAGGTGAATTCTCCTTAGCTAAGTCTCAGTTGAGTATTATGTAATCTGAGGGTGCTGGTGGAAGTGAAGGGGAGCACTGAGACGGAGCTGTCGACTGATATTGTGGAGGAGTTGGTATGTCAGGGTCCCCAAGACCACCCCCGGGTTCAGTGATTCATTAAGAGGATTCAGAGGACTCAGCATATGGTCATGGCTAAGATTCATCACAAAAAAAGGATACAAAGCAAAACCAGCAAAGAGAAAAGGCACATGGGGAAAAGTCCAGGGGAGACCAGGCACGAGCTTGCAAGGGTCTTCTCCCTGTGGGGGTCACACAGGACAAGCTTAATTCCTCCAGCAATCAGTTGTGGCAACGCATGTGAAATGTTGTCTTCCAGGGAAACCTATCAGAGACTCAGTGAATAAGCTTTTTCCTGGGGGCTGGTCACACAGGCACCCTCTGCCTAGCGTGAAGCCAAATTCGAGACTCCCAGAAGGAAAGCGGGTGTTGAGCATAAACCACAGTGTTTATACAAACAGTTCAGGTGCTGAACCATCCTCATTGTTTCTAGCAATGGTGGAGACGCTCCCAAGGTCCAAGTTCCCAGATGCCAGCTAAGGGCTAACCCTGTAAGCAGGCCTTTTGAAAACAGCCATCTTAGGACTGCTATGTTAACTCTTTTTTGCACAATTGGGTTATCATCGCTCTTCTGCATTTTGCTAGATATAATGTAACGAGTAAGGGAGTGTATCCTACACCCATGGGAAGACAGCTCTAAGATCTGAATTGTTTCCTCAGTTCACTGTGGATCCTGTAGGGCCAGGCTCCCACTGGAGAAAATCAACCATTGCTCACTTCCCTCTTTAGAAAAGTATCTCTTAGTGACTCTTTTCCATCCCCTAGCACATCATATCAGAAGACACATTATACACACACACACACACACACACACACATTCAGTTACATTTACTACAGATTTGAGGGTGTTTTCAGATTTTGTCAATTCTCCGGTGCTCTCCGGGGGTTAAGAGTTTGATATTCTATTTTTGTCCCCTCACTCTGGGCTTGACTTTTTAGATGTGACACCAGAGTGACACCTTAGCATGACTCAGATCACTTATTCTTTGGAGGTTTAAAAATGGATGAAACTTAGCAACAGTAGTGGGACATTAGCACGCCAGTTTCAAGGCTTTCTGTTTCTTCCATAATGACAGCTGTTTATGCCTAATGCTCTGAGTCCACTATTGAAAGGTTCATAATAGCTTCACAGTCATTTTCACTTTAATATAGTACTTAGTAAAACAGCTTCAGGGACCATGTGTATGAAAGTACCATATAAAACCAAATAATATAACATTCTACTCTAATTACGTCCCCTATAGATGTAATTTACTTATGGTAGTGATTGCTTAAGTGTTTTCGGCCAGTATAAAACCAGTAGAAAGGAAAATCAGCACAAACCACAGTGTTAGTTTCCTAGGGCTGCCATACAAATTACCACAAACGTGCTGGCTTAAAAACCACGAAGATCTATTCTCTGACAGTTCTGGAGGCTAGAAGCCCCAAATCCATGTGTCAGCAAGGCCATGCTCTCCCTGAAGGCTCTAGGGCAGAATCCCTCCTTGCCGCTTCCTAGCTTCTGGTGGCTCTCAGCAACCTTTGGCATTCCTTGGCTTGTAGCTGCATCACTGCAATCTCTGCCTCCACCTTTACCCTCTCTGTATATCTCTGTGTATCCTCTCCTCTTCTAAGGAAAACATTAGCCATTGGATTAGGGGCCCACCCTACTCCAGTATGACCTCATCTTAACTAATTACATCTGCAAAGACCCTACTTCCAAACAATGCCTTGTTCTGAGTTTCCCAGTAGATATGAATCTGGGGGACACCATTCAACCCACTCTACAACCACATATCCACATGCCCCTGCAGCAACATGGAAGGGTTTCAAATCACTGTCATTCTGATAGCTCAAATAATGGAAGTTATAAAGGGATTTGTGGATGAGACACAGTCCTCAAGAGTAGGAGTGGGGAAAAAAAAAAGAGTAGGACTGAACTATTGTCATATTGAAAGGAATGTTTTGAAAAGCTGGAATACTGTTCTTAAGATATTTATACCAATGAGATTAAGACCAAAAAAGGTAATCTTACTTAGGTTTCTTGGTAAAATGTTTTAAAATACTGGCACCCAATGGGAAATATGTACCTGATTAGGTACTAATAAATTTGTATCTAATAGGAAATATGACATCTCCACATAGAGGCCACCAAGAAAGTACCAGCATGGCAGTTGTATGTCCTTGGGTAAATGGTAACAAAAGCCGGCTGTTCACAGCATGAAATATGATATAGTCATAGTTCAGAGGCAGTTTGCCATAGTGTAAAGAGCAGGGGCTTTGAAGCAGGATTGGGCTTCTGTTAAGTCACAGCTCATCCCACAATGGCCTTGTGGTTTGGACCAGCTGCTTCTGAAACTTAGGTTTCTCAGTCATAAAATGGAGATACAAATATATGTCTCAATGAGTTATATGAGGATAAATCAGTGCTTTTAAAGGACAGGCACACAGGAGAAATTCAAGTAATGCTGGTTGAATCAAGTTATGGCCTGACTCAATCTCAGGACAAGCTCTGACTCAAGTCTGGCCATCTTTGTGGTCTCCTAGTCAGGTTATGCTGACCCAACGCTGAAATTCCTATAGCACATTTTGAGGAGGTCATTCTGAATGCCATTATGTCCTACCCATTTATCTCTGAGGTCTTCAAAACTAGGAACTAACATGTAAGTCAAAATAATCTGGCCATTACAGAAGGCTTCCTGAATAAATTGCATATGTCAATTTCATTCAACATCCCTGGGCTTCTTCCAATATTAGCCCATTTGAGAGGCACCCATCTAGGTGTGCTGAGGGGATTATCTTGTTTCCTCATCATTCTTATATTGATATAAGTAAAATTATAAGCTAGGTTGAGATATCAGAGCACTGGAATATTCTTCCTCCCAGAGGGAGACTCAGTCAGCAAGTTTATTCTTTGGCCAATTTACATTGGGGATAAAGTCTATGTCACCTCTAGGGCCTTGGCCTGCTTCCATAAAAAATAAAAATAGAAAATGCCCATTTTTAAATGATTACGGGGTTCTCAATGGTGTCATCATGCCCAGCCAAAAATTCCTCCCACTGTTTGCCAGTTAGCGATTCAATTGGTTGGAGACGTCACTGATAACCAACTGGAATTTAGGGGGCACACAGTGATTCAAGGGCAGGATGGGGACTAAAAGAAGAATGCATGGGAGGACCCTACGGGAATACAACTTCTATTTGCTTTCGGCTTTTGCAACACATCCACCATATTCCAATAGTTTAGGAACTACTCAACTCTTTCTAAGAGTATCAAGATCGTTGTGTGATTGCCCATCTCATCAATCTCCATGTTTGCTCTCAAGATCTGGCTCAGCGCACTATTGGGGTTTGGGGTTTGGGGTTTTGTTTGTTTGTTTGTTTGTTTTTAGTATCTGTTAACCCAACCACACAGACTCTGCATCAGGCCTTCCTGGGGCCATGGGAGACTTTGCTTACGGTATTTATTGTTTTGTTTTGCTTCGTTTTCTTTTGGCTTTCTGGGTGTTTCAATTAATTCCTAAACAAGTTTTGATTTCATACCAAAGGGCAAAAAGTATTAAAGAATAATAGAAACTTGAGGTTTGAAAGATCTCTATGAGCTATTTAGATCAACCAGCCTTTTCATGCCTCCTCCACACCATTCCTTCAAAATCGTTCTTGAGCCTGCATGAAAATATCCAGTATCAGGTCACAGTATACAGAACTATCTTGTTCCATTTTTATACAGTCTGACTACTCTAACTAGAGTTCACAGAAACTGACTGAAAGTTCTCTTTTAAATTGAGTTAAAATGGATCTTGCTATGACTCTTCTCAACGTTCCTGTTTTTTAGTATCTTCATAAACTCACGCATTTTAATATAGTTGAAGGTTTCAATTCATTGCAGTTATTACTCTTATTGATGCTCAAATTGTCCCACATTTGGCCAATGTGATCTGTCTTCAAGTTGGCTACTGGGTCATTTTGACATAACTCTATTAGCCTTTGATAACTCCATTGCTTTTTGATATAGCAAAATGTTCCAGGCTCATCTTGCACATTTCTTCACTAAGGCCAAGAATTAGCTATTACTCTAAGAGGCCCTATTTCATTTTCAATTACTTTCCAAATCAAGTTTGGGAGAAATTTCCTTTTTTGAATGATTTGTTTTTTTTTTTCTAGTTATTACAGTCATACTCCTTTTGGTAGAAAATACTAAAAGAGATTTTAAAAAATAGCGAGAACCACCATCATCATCCAGAAATAATCAGTGTTAACATTTTATCTCTTGAACTATCTTTCCATTTAAAGTCCTACATCATGCTTCTCCTTTTTCTAAACAGTAGGAAAAGAGATGATAGGGGAAAATAGATGACATTTTAAACACTTAGGCAAAATCAAGTTGAATAAATATTTTAACTTGTTAATTATTTTTTTAAATCCTCCTATTGGTAATTAAACATCCAGAGCAAATTGATGTGTGTGAGAAACTTTAAACATGGGTACTTTGTATTTTGCAAAAGCTGTTTTGCTACCATTGTTGACAGATGCCTCAGATTGTCTGCAAAGCTGCAGGAATCCACCGGAAGGCAAACAGAATTCTATATATTCAGTGGAAATGAAAAGAGACCAAAATGAAAAGTCATTACAGAGCCAGAGAGTATTTTTAACTTGTCAACCTTTCATTTGTAACACATATAACACAGCTCTTACAATGTTGAAAGCTGTGATGTTAAACTGCTGGAGAGCTATAGAAAGCCCAGATTACTGTTAATGGGCCTCTTAAGTCCAGCCTGAGTTACAGGTTTGTCATTGTTTTCAGTGAAAAGTTGTGGGTTGTTTTTTTTTTTTTTAAGATCTTTAGGGCTTCCTAGGTGGCGCAGTGGTTAAGAATCCGCCTGCCAATGCAGAGGTCACGGGTTCTATCCCAGCTCCAGGAAGATCCCACATGCCGCGGAGCAACTAAGCCCATGTGCCAAAAAAAAAAAAAAAAAAAAAAAAAAAAAAGATCTTTAGTAGACTGGAAGAAGAAAGATAAGAATGGTTAGTAGACTGGAAGAAGAAAGATAAGAACGGTGATTTATCTGTGATTTATAACACCTTTAAACACAAAACAGGAAGCAACATTATTGACAAAATAATATTGTCTGTTTAAAGATCTTTAATACCTTTGTTTCCCCAAGTGGTTCCAATGTGAAAACAGTTTAGGAGTTGCTCCTTCCCCCATATCAGTGAGTCCATTTCACCTGCAGTTTCTGTGGCTGAAGGATTGAAGTGGCATTTTCTACCAAGCTTTGTCGTACTCCCCTTTGCTCATAGATGCTTTAATGTCCAAGAGGCTTTTTGTGCCTATAGAAATACTCCCTACCCTTTGTACTTTGTTTACAGTCCAATATCTTAATCTTATGAATTTAGCATTTCTATAAACATAAAAGCGCAAACATTAAAAAAAAGAGCAAACATTCCTCAGTGGTTCTCAAAGTGTGGTCCCCAGACCAGCAGCACAAGCAGTACCCAAAAGCTTGTTAGAAATGCAAATTTTGGGGGGGCCCCAACCCAGACTTACTGAATCAGAAACACAAATGGCTGCGTTCACCTAAGAAGCTCTCCTGGTGATTCTGATGCATGTTTAAGTTTCAGAACGACTGCTTTAAACATTCACATACTACTTACACAACCACTAAATCAAATACATATTAAATGAACAAAACAAGTCTCGTCAACCATTTAAACACTGATTGCAACTTAATCAAATGCTTTAAAACATTTAACTTAACCGCAAGCCTAGCAGTTCAGATTTTCCTGAATGTTCTAAATATTTTAAAAAGGAAAATATACACATAAAACATCACATTGATTAGAGCTGATTAATATTTTGACAATAAAACTGAGCACAATGCTATTAATATCATAGATTTAACCTTGTTTACATTCTTACCCCTACTTTTATTCTTATCATTACATGGTCCTGGAATTTAAATGTGTGTGTGTAATTTTACCAGACTAGAAAGAAGAAAAATCATCTCAAGAGGCTAGGAATGCAGGTTAAGTGGATTGCTGACCACTTAATTTTGGTTGGGTTTGGGAACTGCTTGCTAAAGTTCAAGATGAATTAAATTCAAGCTGCCATCCACTAGCTTGAATATATTTTTACAACCTACTTTTCACTTTTAATCATGGGATCTGATATTGGTTTCCTACTGCTGCTTTAACAAATTACCATAAATTTAGTGACTTCAACAACACAAATTTATTATCTTACACTTCCGTAAGTCAGAGGTCTAAAGGGAGCCCACAGGGCTGTGTTCCTTCTGGAGGCTCCAAGGGAGAATCCAATTCCTTGGCCTTTCCAGCCTTCAGAGGCTGGCTACATCCTTTGGCACGTGGTTCCCTTCCTCCATCTTCAAAGCCAGCAACATAGCTAGCATCTTCCCTCACTTCTGACTTCCTGCCTTGCTCTCTCTCTCTTTTTTTTTCTGGCCATGCAATGTGGCTCTCAGGGGATCTTGGTTCCCCAAACCCGTGCCCCCTGCAGTGGAAAGGCGGAGCCCTAACTGCTACATCACCAGGGAATTCCCCCTCCTGCAGCTCTCTTATAAAGCACTCTCTCTCTTAAATTGGACCTAGCTCAAGATAATCTCCCCATATCAAGATCCTTAATTCCATCACATCTGTAAAATATTCTTGGCCATGTAAGGTAACATATACATAGGTTCTGAGTATTAGGACACAAACATCCTTGGGGGAGGGGCATTATTCTGCCCATCACAGGATCCTTGTTTCTGTTTTTCACATGAATTCTGATTTATTAAAGTTAAAAGATGGGGTATCGTTCAATTTTTATTTGTTTTCAATCTCTGGCAGTACATGACCCACCGTAATATTTTTGACATATTAACCTGGCCTGGTTTCAATATTTTAAAATATATGCCCTTCTGATTGGCATTGTTTTATGATTAGTTGGGTCACCAAGAGGTTTCACTCCTAGAGGGACAGGAAAGTAAGTTTGAAAATTTAGATTTCTTCTTCAGGACAGTTAACTAAGTTATTATTCTCACATAAATGGCTGTATCATCTTTCTAATTGGAAATTGCGTGTGGCAACGGGCGCTAGTTAGCTGCAGGATTCCTCTTCTACTTCACTTTATATAAGACTACAAATGCTGGTGGGGCCTGTGCATTCTTGTTACAGTTTCTACTATTTCTAGGACTATTTGGTTTCTAAGTTGTGTTAA
Source organism: Hippopotamus amphibius kiboko (assembly GCF_030028045.1). Classification (NCBI taxonomy): domain Eukaryota; kingdom Metazoa; phylum Chordata; class Mammalia; order Artiodactyla; family Hippopotamidae; genus Hippopotamus; species Hippopotamus amphibius. The sequence goes on along the minus strand of NC_080203.1, from coordinate 102,492,222 downwards.
TTATTTGTGGTTTACACACATTAAAAACGTCACATATCTATACTTTATGAACAGAAGTACACTTAACAAAAACCCACAAAATATCTATTTGTATCTATACAATTATATATACGCACTTTCCTACTTAAGTAAATAAATTTAAGTGTACATGGTGAGAGTCATCCTTCTTTGATATTACAATTATATTTGTGTACATTTTCTTTACATTAGCTCTTTTCTTATGAGCATCATGGCCTTTTATAAGCACAACATGTTTTACTTAATGATTCTTCCTGTAAATGATCACAACTTGACAAATGGTTAAGCTGGTTCTTTTTCCTTTTACCACTGCCCCTGCTATTTTTAAAATCATTTTTGCTTCCTAACAACGACAGGGTGTTACAGACCTACACTGATTTTATCCTTTCCAAGGACATGGAATTAACTATTCTCTATTAGATTCTGGTTCCTTTTTTAGGTATAGAACAATATTAAGACCAACATTTGGACACTAAGGATGCTTCCAAGTGTTGAGGGGAGAAAAGATTATAGCTACTGCTGCTGCCACAGGACTGCTCTTGGTAGTGACTGAGCTGAAAGGAAAATACAGTTGACCTTTGAAAACCACAGGGGTTAATCCATATATAATGTACAGTCTGCCCTCCGTACCTGCAGTTCCTCAGCATCCGTGGATTCAATGGATCATGTAGTACTATAGTATTTACTATGGAAATATATCCACATATAAGTGGACCTGTGCAGTTTAAACCCACACTGTTTGAGTCAACTGTACTTCTTTTATAAATGTATGAGATCTTCTTTCTAGTATAACATATCATGTTGTTAACCCTTACTTGTCCTATAGCATGAGATTTCAGCAGCTACTGAGACTTTCCTCCTCTACATGGATCCATTGTTCCACTCAGCAGCAGAGTATCCCACTCTCCCCCCACCTCCTCACTCTGTTTACTAGGACAATAGTTCTCAGCCTTGTCTTCAGATTGGAATAACCTGGGGAGCTTTAAAAATATTGATGTGATCATTAATTATTAGAGAAATGCAAATCAAAACTACAAAGAGATATCAACACACATCAGTCAGAATGGCCATCATCAAAAAATCCACAAACAATAAATACTGGAGAGGATGTGGAGAGAAGGGAACCTTTCTACACTGTTGGTGGAAATGTAAATTGGTACAGCCACTGTGGAAAACAGTATGGAGGTTCCTTAAAAACTAAAAATAGAGCTACCATATGGTCCTGCAATCCCATTCCTGGGTATATATCCAGAGGAAAACATAGTCTGAAAGGATACATGCACCCCAATGTTCACTGCAGCACTGTTTACAATAGCCAAGACATGGAAGCAACCTAAATGTTCATCAGTGGATGAATGGATAAAGAAGATGTGGTGTATATATACAATGGAATATTACTCAGCCATTAAAAAGAATGAAATAATGCCATTTGCAGCAACATGGATGGACCTAGAGATTGTCATACTGAGTGAAGTAAGTCAGACACAGAAAGATAAATATCATATGATATCTCATATGCAGAATCTAAAAAAAAATGTTACAAGTGAACTTATTTACAAAACAAAAACAGACTCACAGACTTAGAGAACGAACTTACAGGTACAGGGGGGCAGGGTGTGTGGGGGGAGGGATAGTCAGGGAGTTTGGGATTGACATACACACACTGCTATATTTAAAATGGAAAGATGCCTTAGAGGACTGGGACGGGGAGGGTGGGAGGGGGGAGTCGAGGGAGGGAGGGAATACGGGGATATGTGTATAAAAACAGATGATTGAACTTGGTGTACCCCCAAAAAAATAATAAATAAAAAAAAAAATAAATAAATAAATAAAATGGATAACCAACAAGGACCTACTGTATAGCACAGGGAACTCTGCTCAATATTATATAACAACCTAAATGGGAATAGAATTTGAAAAAGAATAGATACATGTGTATGTAAAAAAAAAAGTATGTACACTTAACCTTTAAAATTACTGTGATGATTGTCTTATAAAGTATGTAAAGCAGTTATAAAAAAAAAACCCATTGATATGAATCCCCCGCCACAGCTTCTAATTTAAAGTTCCAAAGGGCAGAACATGGCATCAGGATTTTTACAGCTTCATAGGTGATACTAATGTGCAGCCAAGGTCAAGAACCTCTGTTCTAGGAGGTGTTGGGCAACCTCAGTAAAGCAGACCAGTCACTATTCCATGAGATTATATCATACAGGTTCCAGGCATACCAACTCCACATTATACACAAGGGCAAGTAAATGCATGCTTGCCTTTTGGCTGCTTTGCTTCCAGAGCTCTTGGGATTGTTCAAGGGAGGCAATGACAACAACCGGCCCTTTTCAATATTCTTGAAAAACTCAAGTGTATAGGGCACTGACTTCTCCAATTGCTCTCCTAGTGTCTCCCTCTTTCAGCCTCATCTTTCTTCATCCTTTCCTAACCTTGCTCTAATTACTTCAAGGCTTTCAAAGGCATTGGTTTTCTCATCTATGGGGTTAAGATAACATTTACATGTGACACACACTAAATCCAGCAAAACTTAACAACTCATCATAAAGTTCATAAAAACCATAAGAGGTTGGCAGCCCATGGTCCTAGCTCCCTAGAATTATCTGAGAGGCTACAACTGAAGTCAGATCTGTTTTTCTGACTGGGAGATTCCAGAAAGTCAACTGCAATGGTTAATCCAGAATTTTTTTATTCTATCTCTACAGACTGTAGGAAGTGATGCATATATAAAGAAGTGCTTTGGGGTCAAGCACCCCTCTACCTCTCTCTCATAGGATTTTAGGTATCATAAAGTTAACCAATTCTTCTGAATTAGGAAATTGATAATTGATTATAATTACAGACCTTATTGGGATATCTACCGCCATCTAAATAACTTTCCCAAGGTAGAGTTAAAAGCTTGCATTTTGTAGTATGAAACATCAGTATATCTGTACTGTGAAGGGAATACAGATTGTGATTTTGAAAAAAGGGGAGAAGATCTAGAATTCTTTTAATAGCCTGTGTCTTAGGACAGTGGTTCTCAAACTTTGAAACGTTATCTGCATTACTTGGGAAACTTGGTAAAAGTACAAAGACCTAGTCTAGCCTATTTCAGGAGCTTGAACCTCGGTTTATTAGTTATTCACTTAGTTCTGATATACACCCAAGTTTGGGATGCATTGCCTTAGGGCGTCAGATCGGTCAGGCTAGTTGGTTACTCTAAAGATGGGGGCCTTAATGGAAGGGAGTAAATTATTCATTTTTCAGGATTTGAGATGCCTTTTTCTTTCAACTGAACTAGAAAGCTCTCCTTGCCAGTGAGATTATGGACAAAGTCCTCTGTCTCTGTGGGCTGCCATCTCTTGATCTCTTGATTTTTGCAGGGGAGGGGAGTGGGGCTGGTTAGGTTTTGAAGAAAAGAATGGATAATACTTTTGGAAATATGGTAGCATCAATTTTTGCTTTATTAGCAATCTCAAACTTTAATATGCAAATAAATCACCTGGAAACCTTGTTAAACTACAGATTCTGATGCAGTAAATCTGGGTGGGGCCTGTGATTCTGCAGTTCTAGTAAGCTCGCAGGTGATGCTGATGTTGTTGATTTGAGGAGTGAGGTTCTAGCTTTGGTTCTCAACCTTGGCTGCACATTGGAATTTCCTGGAAAGTTTTTAAAAATGTTGATCTCTAGGTCACACCCCTAGAGATTCTATTTTTCTGATGAAATTGATAGAGATTATGGCCTGGGTCTCAAGAGTTTTAAAAATTCTCCAGGTGACTTTCATATACAGCAAAAGTTGAAAACCCCAATCTTAATCAACCATCAAACATCACCTCTTTTGCAAGAGAAACTCTAAAGTGGCTCTTTTATTCACCTCTTTCAAACTACAATGTACCATGTGCTTAGACAGTTCACAGCACTGGTTTTCAAATCTTGACCCCTGCACTGATGCCCTGCCATGGGAAGTTTTCATCAGAAATTGTATAATAAGAAAAATAAAGACAATAGAGTGAATTTCATAAAGCTAAATTAATTCAGGAGTCATTTTTGAGATTAGGTCATTCACACCTTTTTTTGTTGTTAAAAGGTCCTCTCTTACTAAATGAAGATATTAACATATGTGTTTATGTGCTTGTTTCTCATGCCCTTGATCTTCTAAACAAAAAGCTGGGAATCATGTGTTTTTAGAAATTTTGCTGGTCCATGAAATCTGAAAATCTGGGAACTATGGATATGAGAAATCTATGAATATTTGAAAAAAATCTGAGTCTAGAAAATATTGTTACAGGAATATGGTTTTCAATATTTGATTCTCTAATCCCTGGGAGCAAGTGGTCCTTGAATTTTATAAGCACCAACAGTTTTCTATAGACTGAGTAAATAATATGTCTCAGACATATAAGGACTAATTTTTCAAATATATGATGATTAAAATACATATCTATGAAATTCTTCCTAAATACATACATTTTCTTTTGACACGGTAATATCATCTATTACTTTTTGATCTTTTACTATGAACAAGACATCATACTATGCATCTTATATAGGTTATCTCATGTAATCCTCACAATAACGCCATGGGATAGATATTGTTATTATGGTTTTACAGATGAAGAAACTAAGTCATAGAGAAATTAAATAACATGTCCAAGGTCACAAAGCTAGTAAGTTACAGAGCCAAAATTACAAAGACTAACTGGATACCTTATAATAATGACTCTATATATTTAATATAACTACTATCATGAGAGGGTTTCCAATTTTTTTTTTTTAGCTATTAAAAGGAGTTCCTTAAAACTGAAATTGTTAGAAGCCTCTGCTGTGGGGTTTCCCTTTAAATAATAAGAAGAAACCAAGATTTTAAACAAAAGGCCATCCCTGTTATTTTTGTAAGGCTGAAGCTTTAGCTGAGGGACCACCAGCACTCTGATACACGGAGAGAGGTTAAAATCTGGATCCCAGATTCTCATTCCAGGTTTTAATCATCTGCAAATTTGAGGCAATGTGTTGTCATGGTAAGAACGTGGACTTTTGAGTTAAACTGACTTTGGTTTGAATATAAGCTCCTTCAATTTAATTAGCTGTGTGATCTGGGGCAAGTTACTAAACTTCTTTGTGTCTCAGGTCCTTCAGCCATAAAATGAGAATAGTTACTATCCATCTTCACTGTCCATCAGAAAAGTCCCATGTCAGGCAGAATGGCCCAGCTCTGGGGCCCCCATGTGCTCGGTCCTTGGTGGGAACAGCCTGGGGAGGGTGTGGTCTCAGTAGGAATGCTGCAGCACACCCCAAAGGTGCAGCAGCTGGGGGCTGTCAGCTAATAGTGCTCCTTCTAGAAGGTTCTCCCTTGCAAAACAATCTGTGTGTGCACCTCTTTGGCTGCCACACTGCTACTTTCAATTTTATAGTGAAAGTATATATTTGTGGGATGATGTCCCCCCACCCAGATGCTGCAATTCAGTTCATTAATTTTTCTCTGTATATCTTGTTTTTAGTCTTATCTCTCTTTTTTTCAGCTCTTTATTGTCTTTTTTTTAATAAAGTTTTTTTTTGATGTGGACCATTTTTAAAGTCTTTATTGAATTTGCTTCTGTTTTCATGCTTTGCTTTTTTGGCCGTGAGGCATGTGGGACCTTAGCTCCCCGACCAGGGATTGAATCAGAAACCCCTACATTGGAAGGTGAAGTCTTAACCACTGGACCACCAGGGAAGTCTCGGGTCTTGTCTCTTTTAACTTTACTAACTGGCACATATCAATTATAATTCATCATCATAATTGCTAGGCCCACAATTGGTTTCTTATCCATAAAAAATACTAAAATCAGTGATCATTGGCTAAGACATCAGTGGAACATCTGGTGTCTGTAATGATTACATGTTTACTATTAGCTTTTAAATCTGTCATGTTGATAGGTAGTTGTAACAGAAAAAATTCTAATATATTAGCATTTCTTATTACTGTTGAAGACCCTATATTAAGAAGGAATTATTAAGCATAATCAACTTAGATGACCTTTTCTTGTTTTGCTTCAGTGTGTTGTCTAGCATGACAGATGCAGTGCTGGCGCGAGTGTATAAACAGTCAGATCTGGACATCCTGGCTAAAGAAGCATCCATCCCAATCATCAATGGGCTGTCAGATTTGTACCATCCTATACAGATCCTGGCTGATTACCTCACTCTCCAGGTTGGCTTATTTTTTGCCTCATACGAGAGCAAAAGCAATAAATAATTCCTAACTAGCTCTAAATGGAAGCATCTAAAATGTGGTATTGGTGTTCTGTTTTCAAATAATATCTTGGCAAAGATTTATAGCATATGTGTACAACCAGATATCCAAGGAAGACAAGGCATTGCTAAAAACAGATTATAAGATATTTCTGTTCTCAAACCTTTGCTTTTTTTGGTGCCATATTTAGCACAGTGGATGAACAGGGAATGCTGGAGCACAGAAAATGGAAAAATCTTTATGTAATCCATATACATCAGGCTCTGTGACTTGGGAGTAAAGACTGGTGGAGCGTGCTTTGAATATTCAAAATGGTCAATTACTAAATCGCTTTCTGAGAAGGAGGCCATTTTCTAACATTTTAATAAATTGCTTAAGACTGGAGTTAAGAGCATGCAGAATTTATAGAATTGAGGCTCAAATTTAGCCATGTCCCTTCAAATTACAAACTTGAATAACTTTGAAAGATTCATCCCATTGGGTTTGTCACAGCCAATCTACATAGTCTGGCCACTGGGAATCCTAACAACCATGGTTTCTGCATCTATGGACTATTCTGGGGAGACAGGGCAAACCGGAAAAGTCCATCTTCCGCCTTATTTGAATAAGCTACACACATGTAAATGTGAGGTCAAACTCAAAATGAAACTCTTTGGTGATGAAGATAAGATTAATGCAGAGAGGATGATACAACGATGTTAGATACCAAGTGGCTGTTTGTAGGCGTGGCTTTACCTATATGCCAGATAATTTAATGCTCCCCCTTAGGGCTTTATCATTACTAGATTATACATTCATGAGGGACAGCAAAATTTTCTATTTATCATATTGTCTCCTGCAGGACCTGGTGCAATGCCTTCATGAACGAAATTCTCAGAGTAGGAGTTGAATGGATAAATAGCAGCTTATTAAGAGGGTGGAATCTAAATCAGATGGAACTGGATTTACATCCAAGCTTGGCCACCCAGTAGTTCTGCGATCTTCAAATTAGTTAGCCTTTCTCTTTTTAAAATCTTATCTTTATAAATATATAAATGTATAAGGTATATGAGACCTACAGACACTTCAAGAAAAGTAACACAAATATCCATGTGCCCATTATACAGTTTTGCCAAACCTTACTTTAGAATTTTTTTGTTGTTGTTTTTAAATACAATATTATAAAGTCCACTGTGTAACTCTTCCTGATCCCATTTCCTCCAATTTTTATCCTGGTGTTTGCACTTATAATTTCCAAGCATGTGTTTATACTTTAACTGAACATGTCAATATCCATAAACAACCAAGTGTATTAATGGTTTTTTAACTTTATAGCAACGGGAACATACTCACCTACCATGCTACACTGTTCTAGGTGCATTGTATTTCCCCTTTCTTATACTAACGGGTGTAAGATTCATAAAGGCAGTGATTTTTGTCTCCTTTGTTCATTGTTATATCTCCAGGGCCAAGGACAGTGTCTGGACATTGATGGTTCTCAATTTGTTCAATGAAAGAATAAATACAACAAAGATTCAGATTTGAAATTTATGAAAATGAGTCTCCATATGAATTCAGATGATGGCTTAAGATTTTAGGACATATTGCTATTTTTTGCGATTGTACCTTCATGTTATTGAATTGCTCTGTATAATGCTAAAAAAATAGCTTATTCTTTCTAAGAAAGCATTTAAAATTGAGAGGTAGGCTGTTTCCTTTATTATAACCCTAATAATTGTTTCACATAAGTGGACTTCCTCCCAGATGTAATCTCCTCCATTCCTTGCCTTTCAGGAACACTACGGCTCTCTGAAAGGCCTTACCCTCAGCTGGATTGGGGATGGGAATAATATTCTCCACTCCATCATGATGAGTGCGGCAAAATTCGGGATGCACCTTCAGGTGGCTACTCCAAAGGTAGGGAAACTTTCTGCCTTGAAACTAACCCCCTTTGAAATCATTCCCAGATGCGATTACCTAGTGAAAAACAAACCTCTCTTCCATTCAAGGAGAGCACAGGTGAGGCGACAAAATTTACGTTATGTTACTAGCGCTACTATTATAGCTATCCGGCCTCTTGAGTGTCCAATTTCCCATCTCTACAAAAAGAGAGTCTTGGCTGCTGCCTTTCGTCCTGTGAGTCTGTGTTAAAAGCATGTCTGAATTATCCCTTTGAATGCCTTGAAACCAGCCATTATGATGACCGGCATTCTTGTGCATTGCTACCACAAAGGCTGAAGAAAGTAATGAAATCCAGACAGCATAGACATCCCGAAAGGCATGGGGAAGATGCTGTCATTTTTCGAATACTATAATTTGGTAAAAAAAAAAAAAAAAATTCAATCTAATGTGAAGGGCACAGTGATGGTGTCTACACCAGCTTAGTGTTTCAAAACTTAAATCCAGGGGCCCTTCAGCCTTTTAAATCTGAGTCCTGGCTGTGAAGCTAACCCCCCACCTTACTTCCTACCCTGCTATTAATCTCTCACAGGGTGTATGGGAAGCGTGACTTCTTTTATAGATCCAAGTATAGATCCAAAGTAACCCTTTTGATACACAAGAAACTGGTAATAATTGTTGTCTGTGAGAAGTGAAACTGGGAGGTTCAAGGATAGAGGTACAAGGGAGACTTTGTTTCCACAGTATATCCTCTTATATGGTTTGACTTTCTTAACATGTAAATGTTCTACCTACATAATAAGTCTGTAAATAAATACACCAAAATAAAAAAGTGGACATTCCCCCTAGGAGAAGCCCTGTGTTAAGATACTGCCAGCCTCGAGTCTGGGATTAACAGATGCAAACTATTTTATACAGGACGGATAAACAACAAGGTCCTACTGTGTAGCACAGGGAACTATATTCAATATCCTGTGATAAACTGTAAGGGAAAAGAATATGAAAAGGAATGTATCAATATATATGTATAACTGAGTCATTTTGCTGTACAGCAGAAATTAACACAACATCATAAATCAACTATACTTCAGTAGAATTTAAAAAAAGACTCCAAGCCTCATACAAAATAAGTAGGCCTTTTAGAGGATAAAAACTAATCCTACAAGAGATTCATACACAAACCAGTCCTAAAGGATCCCCACAGAACCTTTTACATACCCCATCTCTACTGAATTCTTTTCACCATTATGTTTCTCATTAATTACAATTTCCTACCAGGAGACGTTTGAAGGGGAAAACTCCCCTAAATAGAAGCCATTTCAGAAATGAAGTAAAAGATAGACCTGACCTTCTCATTATGGGATGATGATTCACAAAACTGTGCACCAGTGTGTTTCTGACCGAGCGTGCGTTTGCCGTTATCTCAGCAGTCACTGCTGTGGTTCGCTCTGATGAGCTAAGACATTCAGAGGTGAATATGTGAGGCCTAAAAATTCCTCCCTGCTTCTGCTTCTTGAGTTTAAGAGGGACTAAGAGCTTTCTAGGGGCACGGGACTATCCGTGTTAAAACCGGGAGGGTCCCAAGCAATTTAGGGTGATTTGGTCACCAAAGAGCCATGGCAGGCACAATCCCACAGAAAGGGGCTTCAGCCTGATCCAACAAGTGAGCTCTGGAGTGTAGGTTATACCCCAGAGTTGTCGCAACCTGCGGCAAGGAAGATGGGCTTTTATCCTTGGGACTGGTCATTGGTCAACGGCCACGTGGGGAGGCAGGGTGGTGAATTCCCTGGCACTTTTGGCAGGAAAAGCAGCGGGTGGCCAGAGGGCCATCTTCTGAAGAAGAGCTGTGAGTGTTAGGTGATAAAAGCATACTGAAATGGGGGGAGGGGACAAAAACTGTAAAACGGGGTCCTTTGAGGGCATCTGGGTAGAGCACCAGCCTTGCTGCATCCTGCCAAAACCAAATAAAACGAGACAAAACAAAACGCTTTTCCCTAGTGTTTTGCTGAACCAGTTTGAGTCAACGCACCCTGCTGCCTCCGTTTCCCAGGACTGCCATAACAAATTCTTACAAACCGGGTGCCTTAAAACAACAGAAATGTATTCTCTCACAGCTCTGGAGACTAGAAGTCCAAAATCAAGGTGCTGGCAAGGCCACACCCCCTCCAAAGCCTCTAGGGGAGGGTCCTTCCTTGTCTCTTCCCACTTCTCGCAGCCCCAGGCATTCCTTGGCTTGTGGCTGCATCACTCCAATCTCTGCCTCCATCTTCTTCCCTTTATGTCCATCTTTCTTGTCCAAATGTTCCTCTTCTTATGAGGATAGCAGTCATATTAAATTTAGGCCAACCCTAATCTAGTATGACCTCCCTTTAACTAATTACATCTGCAAAGACCCTACTTCTAAAAAAGGTCACATTCTGAGGTTCTGATGGGGAATGAGTTTTTGGAAGATACTCTTCTACCTAACACACTTGCCATAGAAGAAACGTCAGGCATAGGCAGCAGCACATATTGGAAGCCAGCATATATAGTAAACTTTGGCGACTCAGCTAACTCTTACAACAGATAATTCTTTCATTCAGCATAAACTGAAATATAAGGTTGGATCTGACATGTGAATAAGGTAGTTCTTCATTTTATGGGAAGAGTTAGCACACTCTCCCCACAAATCTAGCTTGAAGAAGGGCTCTATATTAATGCAAACTATTACTGCATTTGGTTTTTACAGATAAAACATACATCAGCAATAATTGTTCCCTGCTATAAGGCGTTTTTGGAAAGGTTTTATTCTGTTGGAGAAATACACGATTTAAACATTTTATTGCATGTCAAAGATGTTTTATTAACATCAAAGGAAAAAATTCCAATATTACAGAGTAATTTCAGTATTGTTCTGATGCAGAAACTCATTTAAATGATAAAGGGTACTAAAACCTGGTTAAATTTTGATGGGAGTAAGAGTTTTAAAAAGTCATCTGGGAAGTTTGAAGTGTAGAAGTTGTTCCATCAACGTATAAATACACCTATTTCCTTTCAAGATAAAGCTAGATTTATTGTAAATTTAAGAAGCACTGAAAACTTTCCAAGGCCATCATTAATATATTTCCCCATTCTTCAACCAAGAATAACTTACATGTTCAAGAAAACATAATTTTGTCCTTGATTGTAAAATTGTTCCATAAACTATTGATGGTGATGATTTTAACATTGTTCTAAGTGAATATTTAGACTGAACTGGATCTGTTAATCACCTTCTTCATCTGGTTTTAAGATTTATGTAAAAGCCAATGAGTGATTTAGTATTGAAAGCTGAGCTGTGAGTAAAGAATTCCTCTTTGTATTCTCAGTCATGGCCCGGTGCATGCAAGGTTGGGTGATTTTCTAATTTCCAAACCTCTCTGTTGGTTCTCTAAGTACTTATGGATTCCTTCTCTAAGAATGATTATACTTAGGGAGTATAAAACCTGCTCTCCAAAGGGAAGGCTAAATTTTCAGGGCAGGAGGTCCATGGGGTAATAGCCAAGCCTCATCATTTATGTTTACAGGTATGAGTGGTCACAAAATTAGTTACTAAATTAGCTAGCCTTTATAATTACCTTCCCCAAACCTTGATAAACAAAGCTCCAGAACTTATGGCTATTTGAGGATGATAAAGCTGCTAAAATGTCTGCAGGCCTCATCGTCATCTGATAGTTTCTTTCCTCAAGAATTTTTTAATGAGAGAAGGAACTATGATAGACAATTATGTTCAAATAAACACACTTTTAAATGAATAGAGCTGAACATGCCTGTCGTGGGTTGAGTTTCCTGGGAAGCAGACTATGAGACAGAGGATAGAGTGCGGGATGCGCAGGGTGTTTATGACAGCATGCCTTGAGAAGGGAGGGGAAGGAAGCAGGAGTGGGCAGAGGGAGAAGCTGAACTGCAATACAGGCCCAAGAGCAACCTCAGCTGACCTTATGGAGAATTCTAGATCTGAGATGGCCATTTAGGGCTGTCCCAAGTTGGGAGGATGGAGTCAGGTTTTTATGCCCTCCTGTCAATAAGTCACTGAATGCAGGTGGCCTTGGAAGGGTACATGACCTTGGGTGAGTCGGCTTCTCTGCAGCTGAGGCAGTGCCTGAAGAGGGCTGACAGCTGAAAGCCATCTTCCGGCGCAAGTGCAGCACCTGGGACAGTAAGTCTTTTATTCATGAAGGGGGATCTGGGTGACACATCACAGCACCCACCGCAATGCCCTACTGAGAATTTACAAAACCGAGTCATAAATAAATTCTAAGAACTCAGGAGAACGAGAAGGATGGAGGAAGGTGAGAAAAATTACGGTGTTTGGACTGACAAGCCTTCCACATGGAGGGTCTGGAGGTGAGGCTGGCCTAGAGTTTTGACAAAGGAGGAGCTGACATGTTCCGATGAAGATGCCCAGGAGGGGACAGAGGGGGAGGTGTGCAAGGGTGAAAGGCTGTGATGGCAGCAAAGGGCAAGACGTGTACAAGGATGACAATGAGATTGGCTTTCCTGCAGCAAGATGTTGAGAAAAATTAAAAGAGACAGAAGCAGGAGATGTCAGCGGGGAGCCTTGATACTCTTAATCAGCCTCGACTTAAGAAACAAGTAGTAAACATTGAAGGCTTCAGAGAAAACAATTCTTGCTGCTGTGTATAAACCAGATTGGAGGGCGAGGATGGAGCCCAGAGGGGCTACCTGTGGGGTCTGGAATAGCTTGGGGGACTTTAGCTGTTCCCACAGTGTCCCCTCACCTAGGGTACAGAACAGAATGTGCAAGCGAGGTACCTGGGGTGCAAAATTTGTGTTTGCATGACTCTGCCAGTGAGTACCTCCTTAGATTTGGTGCCTAGGCACCTTGCTTGCCTCGTCCAAGTCCCGACCCTGCCCTCACCAAACCAACAGAAAACAAATATATTTCAGCAAAAACGGTATACGGGCTGTGTAAAGACCATTTCAAAGCAAGCTCCCTGCACGCAGCAGGCTGGCTGATGAGTGCACAAGAGTAAGATGTGTGCATGTGGGCTCTTAGTATTTAGCTGAGGTGCTGAGGGAAGGTTTCTCGGAGGAGGAAACATTTGAGCTGAGACCTGAAAGCATTATCCACATGGAGTGAGTGGGAAAAAGCATTTCAGATGAAAAAAGCATTTTAAAAAACCAGCTTGTGGAGAGACTCTGTGACAAAAATGCATTAAGTTGTAGAATTATGTATATAATCCTCTTAAACTATTAGAGGAACAAGAATAGGTGCTACCAAGAGCTGGAAAGCACCACACCCTGTTTGTCTTTATGACAAAAGAAGATAAAGATAATAAAAGACAAATGGGGCAATTGATTTTTTTAAATTTCCAAAAGCACGATTCAGGTTTGAAATTCTAGATGTCAACATCATATTCTACTGAACATGGCTGAGCTACAACTTAAAGCAAAAACAGGAAGGAGAGCAGGCATACTGTTGAAACAAAAAGAATGCCTATATAAGAAGACATCTATAATAAAACTACCTAAATAACAGTTAATTCTTCCCCTTGCAGGGTTATGAACCGGATCCCAGTATAACCACGTTGGCCGAGCAGTATGCCAAGGAGGTATGCTCCTTACATGTAAAGGTGTAATTGTCTTTCCCTGTCCCATGAAGTTCTTTAACCGGCTTGCTTGTGTATGCCAGAATGGTACCAAGCTGTTGCTGACGAATGATCCATTGGAAGCGGCTCGTGGAGGCAATGTATTAATTACAGACACTTGGATAAGCATGGGACAAGAAGAGGAGAAGAAAAAGCGGCTCCAGGCTTTCCAAGGTTACCAGGTTACAATGAAGGTACAAATTGATGCCTCTCCGAAGGTTCATTAATTCCATTCATAAAGGCCAGAATCATCTAATCGCTCATTCACTTTGGGGAGAACAGAGTGTCCTTTCATTCCCTATAAAGGACTCGCTGACTGTATCCCCCAGTGATTTCTCTCCTCCTGAAGATTAGTTCTGTCCTTTGGAAAGACACTTTTGTCTGGGATGAAGGAATTGAAACCCAGGCAGAAGGGAGAAGGAAGCTTTTCCCTCTCGCAAGGGTGGAGGCATCAGAATGTTTTACTCTTTGTTTAGAGACATTAGGTGACTTCTGTTGCAGTTTCTTCTGATTTCTCCTCTAAGAATAGCCCCATAATTCTGTACTTCAGGCTAGTCCTTGCCTCTATTTTTCAAGGACTCTCAAGTTCAGTTTAGTTTTGCTAACTGCCTCCAGGGTACTCCCAGGGGAATCCCATCTAATCTGATGCCTTTTCATTAAGCTCTGAAGCAACGCTTTTCAACCTTAAGCATGACTTAGAATTGCCTGGGGTTGTTAACACATAGCTGGCAGGAGCCCACTTCTCCAGGGATTCTGAATCAGTAGGTCAGGGGCAGGACCCAAGAATGTGTGCATTTCTGCCAAGTTTCCAGGTGATGCAATGCTGCTGCCCCAGGGTCAAACTTTGAGAAGCACTGTTCTGCAGGAATACTCTAAAAGTCAGGTGTACATTGGGATTCTGTCTGCAGAGCAACTACTTTGTTTTGGCGGAGAAAGGGATTAAGCAATTCCGATAGATATTTTATTGATAAGGTAAAATACAAATACAAGCCCCTTATTTATACATAACAATAGAATGAAGTCTGAAAAATAAAAAGTGAAAATCTATTTGCCTATCCCCTTAACAGTGACTATTTCCAGAGGTAGCCACTGTTTAACGATTTCATCTGTCTCTTTGCAGACCTTTTCTGTGTATTTACATAGTCCAGCACACCCCCACCAATGATTTATCATAAATGGTAGATTAGATATATTATTCTGACTTATTTTTTCCACTTAACAAATCTTAGATTTTCTTGTCTATTCATTGAGATATTTTTCATTCTTTTTAATGGCTGCATAGAATTCCAAAGTATGAGTGGACCATATTTTACCTAAAGTGTTTCCTGTTAAAAAATTAGACTATTTCCAATTATCCCAATTACAAACAATGTTGCAATGAAGATCGTTTTGTATATATTTCTTTGTGCAGGTATTACTAGAGAATTCTTCTAGGGAGAAGAATTTCTGGGTGAAGTGGTATATACTTTTTAAAATATGAGAAATGCTGCTAAATTGCCCATCCAAAAAGGATTGACAATTTATACTCCCTCCACACTCTCTCCATTCTTAGTTGCAATTTACATTTTTAATTTTTAAAAATCTGTATCTCATGCTTTTTAAAATTTCTATTTCTCTGATTACTAACAAAGTTAAACATCTTTTCATGTTTATTGGCCATTTCCATATCTTTTTCTGTAAACTGCTATCATACTTTATCATATTATATCATATCATATCCTTTGCCCATTTTCTATTGTTTTTTTTTTAACAAAAACAAAAAAAATAGTACAAGGCAGTAATTTTGAGGTAAGAATTTATGAGGGAATATAGTTTTGAATCTGTAAGTGAACAATGAAAATGGATGGGAAAATGTAATTTTCAGGAATTAACTGTTAGAGAAAATTAAAATTGCTAGGACATTTGCATGAAGAGTGAACCATCTAGTGCATAGTGCCCGTAATCCTGTTTAATGCACTCCTATCTCAGAGCTCTTTTTCAAAACTGGTTTAACTGGTAATGAAGTATGCTTCAAGTGCTAAAGACCATAATTTGGAGATAAGCTAAAAATATAACACAATCACGTAAAGGCAACCTTTAAAATACATTGGGGTATAATTGGTGACTTTTGCTATCAGCCACACATCACCCTAGTAGAGTTCTCTACTGAAGTAGCCACTATTCCACTAGAGCGAGTACCAGAAAACTGTTAATGGTTTAATTTGGAGTGGTAATCTCCCAAATCAAAAAAATGACTAGAAAGTTCCATAAATTGAAAGTACTGTATACATTTCCGCTGGGCACTTTGGGCTTAAACTCTCACTCTGCCCCTTTATCTCTCCCTTTGCATTGACCTTTGACTCCAGGTCAGAGTCAGAGACTCTGACTCTGAAGAAGACAAATGTGACAGCCACATGTGAGAGTCACAACACAGTCTCATCCCCACCTCTTCTTTAGATGGCTAAAGTTGCTGCTTCTGACTGGACATTTTTACACTGCTTGCCCAGAAAGCCAGAAGAAGTGGATGATGAAGTGTTTTATTCTCCACGATCACTTGTATTCCCAGAGGCCGAAAACAGAAAGTGGACAATCATGGTAAGCAAGAAATGGGAACTGGAGGATAGGGAGTTCTCTGTGTGGCCCCCTATTTGGTCATTCATGCCTTTTGGTAAATAATAAGCAGTCAGGATTACCCATACATACTACTTGCTCACATGGCATCTATCTTTTTCAGAAAGTTCATAATAGATTACTATTGCTTAAAGCATTTATAGTGTATTTTTTAATGGAGTAAAACTGACCCCCATCTAAATTTATCTATTTTAGTCAAAATTCTTATGTTCTTGATCAGCCTGAGCACCAGCCACCATTGCCTGCCAACCATGATAAATCGTACAATTCTTATACAATAATTTTATAATCCCCTTGTTAATGTTTATAGAAGCCCCTAATTCAGTGCGTGGCACAAAACAGGCATTCAAAGAAATCTTATTTCCTTTCTCCTCTCTTTCTTCCTTTCATTCCTTGCCTAGATAATTGTTTTGGTTTTCTATTGGCTTTAGCCACACAGACGCGTTTGTTTTTAGGTATAGAGCATTTCCAAAATGGCAGCAAGACTAATCTTAAAAGTTATTAGTCCCTTTAATAAAATGCCACTAGTTTCATCTTCATCACCACTATTCTAGGAAATATTAACCTCGCATCTCTGCTTTGCAATATCCCAAACACCGCTTTCTTCTCTGGAAAATGGAACACTCAAGTGCCATAATTTAGTACCACCATTTTTTAGCTTTTAGTGATTTAACTGCTCTCAATTACTATACCAGACAGGGTCTTACTGGCACACAATAGAGTCCCCATTCAGGTAGAGAAATCCACCCATAGCCTGGTACCTAATGCCATGGAAACAAAATGCCAGATACTCCATTATAGCTTCCCCAGCTGAACCAGATACCTCCACCTGCATATGGACCAGAGGATTCGATCTCCCAGAGGTGGCTTCCACTACGTGTTATTCACTTATGGCTCCAAGTCACTATGGCTCCAAGATGCAGCTGACTGGCATGCCTGCACCCCAGCTGCAAGGGAGTCTGGGAAATGTAGTTTATAGCTTTCAACATATGGAGTTGATAAAAACAAGCCGGAAAGGACTATCTGCTAATGACTTATATAATCTATAAATGGATATAGGTAGGGTTATTGTGAGCATTAAAATAATGCATGTAAAACAGTATGTTATCTAATACACTGCATAACTCCCTTTGCAATGAAAAGTTGTATGTCAGGCCTAAATTTGCCATATCTAATGAGGGATTTTTTTTTTTTTTACTGTACCTTCCAGCTTGCCACCTCAGGACACTAACTTTGGCCAAAATGGCAATTGTCATGTCATTTAGACCAGTGCCTCTGAAGCTTTAATGTTCATTTGAATCACCTAGGGATCTTGTTAAATGCAGATTTGGATTTGGTCTGAGATGGGGCCCAGGAGTCAGCATTTCTAACAAGCAACCAGGTAACGCAGGTGCTGCTGTCCTGCAGACCACATTTTGAATAGCAAAGATCCAGGTGCCAAAAAATAAAATGTGAGCTCTCCAACCATATACCTCAGGAAGAAACAGAGCAAAGAATTTACCCCCAGCTCTATTCTTTATCAGAAGATGACTGACGTTACAAAGATACATTTTTTTAACCCAAACCTGTTAAAATAGGTCCTTTGTCAAAATTCAGAGGGGGAAACGAAAAGTAAGCTTTCTGAAATATCATTTATGAAGATTCTCTGCACATCTGAATTTTTAAAGAGCTTATTAAGCACATCTTTAAGTTGAATTTACTTAAAAAATTACGTACTTAATGCACTCACATAGTTGAAATGTTTACAAAGATGTGTATACATACATATACACAGTGAAATCTTTTTTTTTTAAAGCTCTTTATTGGAATATAATTGCTTTACACTGTTTTGCCAGTTTTTGAGGCACACCAAAGTGAATCTGCTGTATTTATACATATATCCCCATATCCCCTCCCTCCCGTGACTCCTCCCACCCTCCCTCCCTATCCTGGCCCTCTAAGTCATCACCCATCATCGAGTTGATCTCCCTGTTATGCAGCAGCTTCCCACTAGCTATCTATTTTACATTTGGTACTGTATATATGTCAATGCTACTCACACAGTGAAATCTTATGCCCACCTATTTTCTACCATCTAAGTCCTGCCACCATCTCTCCATCTCACCTTCCTGAGGAACCCATTTCCCCTAATGGAAAAATATATTTTAAAGGAAACAAGAGGCATAGTCATATTAAAATGAAAGTAGAGAATCTAAAATAGAAAGAATACTCGACTGGGAGTGAGGAGACTTGAATTCTATAACTGTCTTTGATACTAGTCAGCTGTGTCATCTTGGATAAAGGTTAACTCTCTAGGTCCCAGTTTCCTCACGTATCAAATAAGCAGATCAAGCCATATGCATGGCAAATGATTTCTAATCTTAGGTCCTCAGTCTCTTCAACAGGCTACTTAGAGTCCTATGTTCAGAAGGTTCTAAGCCTGTCTGTGGTCTTGGAAGGCAAGAGTGGCATAACTGATTAGTGAGAGCTGACATGGATTCAGGGGCTTGGTGACACACATGCTGTCCTCTTTATGTCTCTGAGGCAGATGATGTGGTGGTCTCATTGAATTAAGTTGATTTCAGCAATCATATACTGAGCATCTGCTGTGTACCAAGCCCTCTGCCAGGCACTGGAGGTAAAAAAGAAAGAATATTGTGCAGTCCCCACACAGTCTATACAATTCATAGAAGTATGGCATTTTCAAGTGGGATGAGACCTTAGAGACTGTCTAGTCTAAATTCCTATTTTATAGGTAAAGAACTTATTCTTAGACAGCTTATTTAGAATGGCATTTAGGCTTAGCACTGCTGTCATAGATTCTTCTGGGATGTTCTAAAGGCACAATACTTGTTTTCCTCTAGAATTTCCCTATCCAATACAGTAGCCACTAGGCACATGTGGCTATTTAAATATAGACTTAAGCTAATTAAAAGATAATAAAATATAAGATTCAATCCCTCAGACATACTAGCCACATTTTAAGTACTCAATAGCCACATATGGCTGGTGGCTACACTATTTGTATTGGACATAGAACATTTCAATCGTGGCAGAAAGCCCCACTGGACAGCACTACTGTCTAGAGAATGATTTCCACACACACAATTTCATTTACAATCAGGATAGAAGAAGAAAGGAAAGATACAATCTAGCCTCACGTTCTGAGTGGCCCATAATGACTAATGTAATAACTAAATAAGGTGAAGGGCTTGTTCTAAAAGCATATAACATTTTAAAAGCAAAAGTGTACTCCTTCAGCACTCACAGTAGCTTTTTAAGGCCTTCATGCTGGGTCATTTTCAGCAGTGCTGTTCAGAACACTCCAGTAATCACATCATTTTCTCCATTGTGCAGAGGCCTCTGGATCTCTTTGTTTAAACAGACACACACACACACACACACACACACACACACACCCTCTCCTCCCCACAAAGCTTGCTTTTGTATTTTTCAATAATTAGTAAGGCTGCAGGACTCACAAAAAGTCAGGTGGGTTTCTTCCTTTGCCTACAAATTTTACTGTGGAGCTAAAGTAACCTAAAGGGACCCTGCAAAAAATCTGCCACTTCAAAGCACTGCTATCAGGATGATCCTTAGATACACAACACCATTGCGAAAGTAGTTTGCAGTATTTTATTGTCACTTCTCTCCAAGTTAGGGGTGCCAGATAAAATATAGGATACACAGTTAAATTGGAGTTTCAAATAAACAATAAATAATTGTTTAGTATAGATATGTCCCATGCAATATTTGGGACATACTTATAGTTCAAGAAAAAATGTTGTTTATCCAGAATGCCTATTTATTTATGTATTTATGTATCTATCTATGTAGCTAACTAAATTTGGCAACTCTACTCACAATTGACTTTCTAAGATTTAACATTTGAAAATAAATTTGACATATGCAATGACCATTAAAAACAAAACAAAACCTGAGATGTGATCCCAGGAACCCATAAAAAAGCTTAAACTATTTTACTGGAAGATGTTCTCATCCCAGTGTTTCACCGATTTTCTTCTTGTCATTCAGATTTCAACTTAAATGTCATTCTTTAACAAGATCTTCCCTGGCCACCCTCTCTTAAGTGGTTCCCCAGCCTCCTTTATTCTGTTTTTTATTTTATTTTCTAATGACATGTATCACCCTTTGATATTTTCTTTTCTGTTTGTTGCCTGACTCCTCCCTATAATGAAAACTCCTTCATAAGAGCATTGATCTTGTCTGTAATGTCCTTCATTATACCTAGAATGGTAGCTGACAAATACCCTAAATACGTGCTCAATACATTTTTGTAGTCTGAAGGCAATACGGAGTACTTGTTGGTTCTAGAGCATGGGCTTTGGAAATCAGGTTAATATTCTGGCTCCCTGTGTGATCTTGGGAAAGTAACTCCTCTAAGCCCAGTTTATTCATATGAAAATGGTGGTCAAGGTCTAGGACAGGCAGGTCCAGATCCACCCCTTACTACCACCACTCAGGAAAATACCTATGCTTCAGTTTCCTCAACTGTATTTTATATTTCTTCCTACCTCACACAGTAGGAAAGGGTACTAAATAGTATGATGCACATAAAGTAATCAGCACAGGGCCCAGCACATGGTAACTCTTCAATAAATACTTTCAACTGGGCACATGTGAAAGACAAGACCTGCACTTCTGACATGGCTAAAGTAAGAGCAGGAGCTTCCCTTTTGGCGCAGTGGTTAAGACTCTGCGCCCCCAATGCAGGGGGCCTGGGTTTGATCCCTGGTCAGGGAACTATAACCCACATGCATGCCAAAACTAAGGAGCCTGCCTGCCACAACTAAGACCCGGCGCAACCAAATAAATAATTTTTTATTTTTAAAAGCAAGAGCAAGTACCTGAAAGGCGGTAAAACTACCTCTTAAGAACGGAGTCAGACTTGGCTAGATGGCTAAACCCTTTTAACTAATATTTATGGAAAACAAGTCAAGTTCTAATTTACTGTACCTTCTTTTCCAAAATTTGCATTTTAAAAAGATGGCAGAGATAAGGGTTTTTGAGAAGACCAGATAGGACATTTGCATCTCAAAGATACAGGCAAGTTTTTCCTAGGATGACTTTGTTTCCCCTCTGTTGGTTTCTGAGCAGACAAAGCCATTGCAATCATTTGAGCCTTTTGCATATTTCTCTGAGTGTGTTCAGCCGTTTTGGCCATATCCCTACTATTGAAAACTGAATAAGCCAATTGGACATTGGAGTCTGAGGACCAGCAGTTGCTTTCTGAATTTTCTGAATCAGACCTGATGTCTGGGGCAGATTGGGCCATGAAATGCCTAGCCAAAAGGGCCTGTACCTTGTGGGAGGGGAGATCCACATTCATTCGGGCTGCATGGCCCTGTAGGGTGAAGTCCTCTAGTTGGCCTTCTAGAGGTTGTAAGAATGAACGGTTGTGTAATTCTCCAGAAACTCCCATGACCAGGGTAGAAAGGGATGTTTTCTGTGCCACCTTGGTGTTTACCACAGAATATGTGGTACCCGTATCTATTAGAAAATCAACTTGTTCCCCGCTTTCAGTGTTACCCAGGGCTCTTGGGAAATTAGAATCAGACACTTCAAGTCCAAGGGAGTCCCCTGGCCTCTTACAGGATATGGGGGCAAAGGAAATTGCCCTCATGCGGAAGTGGCTCCCAGTCCAAATTGGGTGCCCTGTTGGGTCTTAGATGATGATACTAAACCAGGTCCCTGTGCCCTGGAGGTTACCATAGAAACTTCTATTTGATCCCAATGGGTGCGTGAAACAGGAGGTGGTGAAAGGGGTGAATATGTTGGCGGCATGGCAGAGGGGGGCAGTTGGAATAACTGCCAGCGCAGCCTGCTCAGCCAGTGGGGAAGCTAGATAGCCAGAGTGGGGTTTAAGTTCTGGAGCAATATGTCCCCACTCTCATTTTTTCCTCTTCCCCTTGTAGAACAGGTTTCCCCTTAGGGTTTCTTTCAGACTGCTGCACCATGAGGTAGCAGTCCTCTGACTCCTTTTCCTCCTGATACAATAGCATAAAAAAAAAAAAAAAAAAAAGAGCGGAGTCAGAGAAACTTGGGTCCAAACCCAATTCTGTACTCTGTGTTGTTTCCAGGATTGAGTTTCTCATGTATAAGTGATAATAACAGAAGCTACCTTAGAAGGTTGTTGCATTACATGAGATAATGCACAAACATTTCTCTCTACCTCACTGCAGCACCTAGGGCGGTGCCTGGAAAAAAATTTCTTAACTGACAAATACATGATAAGGCACTTAGTCTGGTACATAGTAAGCACTCAATCAACATTTGTCATCACTGTTTCTGACATCAGTACTATTGTCATTACTGTGGCAGTTGGGAAGAGTAAAAGTGAAAATTCCCATTTGTAGCTGGCAGCCTACTGGGAAGCTGTACTCTGGGTTATAAATACTCTTTCATGAGGACCCCGATTCAGAAAGACATTATTCATTAACCTAAATGATTTACCTTAACTACTCTATATCTGATTTATGCTAAACTTCTCTAGGTTACAAGTACCCAAACCACAGTGTAAACACAAGGATAGGAGGGACTCTATTTCTCTAAAATCAGCCAATACCTAGGTTTCACTTATGACTAGAAAATCCAGTCATGGCTACCACCTTGGAATCTCACTTCAGCTCTCTCCCCGACTAGTCCTGGAATGAGGCCTAAATAAGCATGGTGTTTGTATATCTATTTGAGTCAACCTGATCCCTCCTGACCTCCCTTTATCGAAATAAAAATAAATATTAGCTTGGAACCGTCCCCTTATCATTTCCTTGGAAAAACACATTTCAACCACAGGCCTTCAAAGCTGCAACCTGGATCCTCTTCCATAGGTCCGTAAGCAGACTCTTGCTAATGTTTACTCATTTCTTTCATTCTCTTTCTCTGTGTGTCATCCCAGGCTGTCATGGTGTCCCTGCTGACAGATTACTCGCCTCAGCTCCAAAAGCCAAAGTTTTGATGTGGTGATGCTTTTCAAGAGAGAAACCATGTTCTTCAGTAACAGAATGAGTCAGTTTATGAGGGAAGGAGAAGAGAATCGAAGAAATAAACAAATCCCGATACAGGGTATAGGTGAATGATATATTGTTTTACCATTGTGAAACCTTCCTGAAGCCCTTAATTTAAGTGCTGATGCACTGTAATACATGGCTTAACTTGGTTTAAACTTTCGAATTCACGATTTCTGAGTCACATTTGGGTGCCATATTAATAATCATACACATTTGCTTCAACTAAACATAAAATACTGTGTTCATAACACATAATGCCTAAGCCATTAAATGTAATCTATGCTTATTACCTTAATAAATTATCACCCACGCTAATTTATAAGTAAACATTTACCAGGCAGTCAGCTGCTGGTAGATCTGTGGGCTGTGCTCATATCCCCTAGGACCAACAAGGGAGCCAGATGATCCATCTTGCTGATGTAATACAATTTTCAGGCAAATGAGGTAGACAGACATTCACTTATGGAGGCAAATGATGAAATTCTTAGAAAAACAGCTATAACTGTGTCCAAACTCTAGTCATTTGTGGAAGGAGGGTCCTTCGAGAGCACACATCTCTTTTCTGCAATGAATACTTAATGTTACAAGCCTAAAGCAGCCTTTGTGAACAAGTGGTAAAACCATGGATACCTAGGTAGGAATATAACATCCATTAGTGACATTTTTGTAGGTTCAACTTCTCCAGCAGGAGCAATTTAATTTTTTCATGTTTGTGCTTGTCATACATCTAATCACACCACACACTAGATATTTCCATAAATCTACTAGTTGCCACATTTTAGTCCATTTTTCCTGTAATTTTTCTTCAAGATAATAAAAATTTGCATTACCGGATTATTATGTAATTAAACCTAGATGTCTCCTGTGGGTGAACAAAATGTGTATTGTTGAATTATTATGATATAATTTGAAATCTTTACTTCAAATGTCAAATAAGTGAGACTTTAAAAAAGTAATGTATTTTACAGAGGACAAGAAAAGTAATTACTTTTATATTCCATTTCTACTATTGCAAGAATGTTTCCAGCCTGGTTGACTGATATTCTTCAGCAGATAGCTATGACTTAAATGAGTGAGTAAGAGATGAATTACAAATTAGATTTGCAATGAAGATGCAATAAAACATATTTAGTAGGGGGGGGAAGGCTGATAATATTACAGGAAAAAAAGCAATTTTTCTAGTAAATATCAAAGGTAACTTTCGTGTTTATGGTAATTTATTGGGAGCACTTAAGAAAGAAAGAGTGGGGACTTCCCTGGTGGCACAGTGGTTAAGAATCCACCTGCCAATGCAGGGACACGGGTTCAATCTCTGCCCCAGGAAGATCCCACATGCCTCGAAGCAACTAAGCCCATGTGCCACAACTACTGAGCCTGCGCTCTAGAGCCCAAGAGCCACAACTACTAAGCCCACGTGCCACAACTACTGAAGCCCTTGCGCCTAAGGCCCGTGCTCTGCAACAGGAGAAGCCACTGCAATAAGAGGCCCACGCACTGCAACAAAGAATAGTCCCCGCTCACCGAAACGAGAGAAAACCCGAGCACAGCAACAAAGATCCAACAGAGCCAAAAAAAAAAAAAAAGAAAAAGAAAAAAAAGGAAAAAAAAAGAAAAGGAAAAATAAAGAAAGAAAGAAAGAATGGAGTTTTGTGAACTACCTTCTTTCAGCAGAGGGTATAAGAACAGTTAAACCAGGAGGTGCCATGTGGATTGTGGGGGCTTTCCCTCAAACTGCCTACATACAAAGGACATAATCTTGAGTATCCTTCCACTTTCCAAATGGACCCCTATGGTAATGAGCTCTCATCTCTTTACTGGCTAAACGAAGGCATTATCTTCTTCCCTCAATCAGAAAGAACTTGTATCACTTTCTTGCCAAAATGTAGTCACCTTACCTCAAAACATCCCAAAGCTTTCTTTTTTATGAACACACTGTTCTCAACCCAAGCCTGTAGGAATTTAAATGCTTTCTTAACTTTTCGTCTTAAGAAGACATTATTTATATTGTCAGGAATAAAGAAAACAGAGAAGGAAGACTTAGTATTGACATTAATTTTTCCAAAGCTATTTTATCTCCTGTTTCTCTTTACCCTTTCCTGCCTCATTCCCTTTCCTATGTAACTACTGTAATGACAGAGATTAACCAAAACTCCAGCAATGACCCTTGGGTCTCTGGTGTAGCAGATCCTATTGACTTAATTAATATAACTAGTCAAAGAGTTCCTTTCTTCCAGGCTTTCTTCACTGTAACACTGGAAGTAAAAACATCATGTGATTACACTGCAATGATTTCAACGTCGGGGAAGAATTATCAGTTGTTGTTTTTTCCCGGCAGTGATAAGTTTCTAGGAACTTTAGAAAAATAATTCAATGTCAGATATTTTGAATGAATATTGTTCTAATGATTTGACTATTGTAATACCCCCAGGCAGAAATATCTGCATAGATTAGCATGGCAATGCCACATTAGAGCTCCTACACAAATAAGTGACCCTAAAGCTTCAGTTAAAATGGTGAGGGACTTCCCTGGTGGCACAGTGATTAAAGAATCAGCCTGCCAATTCAGGGGACACAGGTTCGATCCCTGGTCCGGGAAGATCCCACATGCTGCAGAGCAACTAAGCCCATGCACTACAACTACTGAGCCTGCGCTCTAGAACCCAAGAGCCACAGCTATTGAGCCTATGTGCCACAACTACTGAGCCCATGTGCCACAAGTACTGAAGCCCGCGCACCTAAAGCCTATGCTCCGCAACAAGAGAAGCCACCACAATGAGAAGCCCATAGCCCCCACTCTCTGCAACTAGATATAGCCTGAGCGTAGCAACAAAGACCCAATGCAGCCAATGTAAATAAATAAATAAATAAATAAATTTATTAAAAAAAAATGGTGAGGGCCTCTTCGTCCAATGCCAGAGTTCCAAGGCAAATCTTCTCACATGATAAAAAGGAATGAAGAATACATACAGAGAGGGTGTTCAGAACACATGCTTTTGTGGTCCTTTTTGTCTTGGACATTCTCATCAATGGAGATGAGCTGCAGCATGTCTTGAGACATGGTACACTCAGCAGTTCTGGAGGATTGATGACAAATATGAAAGGCCATATCAAAGAATGGAAAACCAGTCACGCCACAATGATTGGACACCTACAACCAGGAACACTATATAGTGACACGCAAGATGTACTCTGCAAAGGTCTCAGGTAAAAGGTGTGAGTAAGGGTTAAAACCTGGTCTGTACTTCAGACACCAAGTCTTGTGCCTCTTTATAGGCCTTAACAGCCAGAAGGAAGGAATGACATTTTTGTAAGTTGTCCACCTAGAGGGGACACTTTTCAGCATTTTATAAACCTGAATAGGTGCTTTGTTTTAAGTTACACAAAGAGCCAGTATCTGGTAGGGGTGGCCCTACTTTCAATTATTTACATCAGGAATTTTTTTCAATATCACCTTGCACTTGATTAAAATGAGACACATAGGGATACTTCAGTGATGCTTTTGCTGTTTTGCCTCAGTTTCTGCCCGTTTCATTAAGATTTCAGAATGGAAATTATAGTATTTGTGCATTTTATGTGGCAAATACATGACACAGATCATTGAGGCAGGAATTTGCAATCAACTCTACACTTCTTTAATATTCTAAAGAAATTCATCCCTAATAATTGTCCAGAAAATTTAATACCAATTATTGGTAAAAGAATCTTGGTCAGAGCAAATGGAAGTGCATTCCCTCATATAACTAAATCTTTTCACAGTTTGAACAATGCCTGACTTAGATCAATGACACTGGACTTAGTGTCTAATCAATGTTTTTGTGAAACTCATTCCCAGAGGCAATGCAAGTACAACAGCTGCCTTCTGGGGCAAAATCATTAGGCAAACGAATTTTTAAACTCGAATGAGGCTTAGAAATAATCCAGATCATCCCTTCGTTTCACAGAAGAAGGAAATAGGAAATAACAACAAAATGTTCCTAGGATAGAAAGATATTCTACAGGGAGGGATGACGCATGTGTTCAACACTCCTCTGCAACCTATCTGGGATCCTACAAATGTAGCCACTTGATTGATTTACTTCAAAAGCTGAATGAGGACTAGGAGACTGGGTGGTCCAGGATTATGATTCTCTGAGGCCAACCGATGAGAGGAGAGTTCACACCCAAGCAGAGATCGATACAGATACGCAGGGATGTGAACAGAGATCCAAAAAGCATCCATGTAGTAGATGCTGTTGGTGTCTCATCCAGATGTCTATTACCTGGGTTCACCCATCGCCCAGCTGTTGTCAGGGCTGGAAACTAATGGCTCACAGCTGCTCCTTTTTCGGAAGCGCAACCTCCGCCATCAGGAATCACTTAGCCCAGGAGGTTAGACTGTCACCCTCATCCCACTACTGGCTGTCCACAGTCAGTGAGTAACTGATAGAGAGGTGTACAAAAACTTGGCTCTCATCCCTCCAGGCAGGACCAACCCTGTGGTGAAATTCATGTTCCAGAGCTGCTTCTAGGGAATCTGATCCAAGAAGATCCATGAATAAGGTTTTTGAGAGGTCTGTACTGTACTGCTGACCCTTCAGGCATCGAGGGAGGAGTAGTAAGATAAGAGGCCATGAGACAAATGGTGAAGAGCTTCTGCTTAAGCAAGCAGAAACTTTTCCGCTTACCAGGATCAGTCTTCCTTAAGAAGGAAGCAGAGCATTATAAATAACAAATATTATTTTCCTGCCACATGTTCAAATTCATAACGAGGAGTTTATTAGCTGCATGGAATAGGAGACCTATTTGCTTTCCCCAGAGGAGAGGACATCTGAATTAACTGACATAATATTGCAGGCTGACTTCTGTGACAGTTTAACACCTCTAAAGGTCGGCAGCTCTGGCAGCTGGTCTGCCCTTTGCATTGCCTTCCTCACTTCCCCCAAACTACTTATTCAGCAGGTCTGGGTTGGGCCTGAGAATCTGCATTTTAACATGTTCCCAGGGATGCCAATGCTGCCACTCCAGGGACCACACTTTGAGAATCATTGATATGAGGTAATTCTAAAGGCTTATTTGAGGTGTCTTTATCCCCACATCCATAAAGCACCACCATAAAGCATCTGACGTAACCCAGATCCTCTGACTGTTAATCTGTCTTTGGAGCCACTGAGGCCTGGGTTTTATCCCTCCCCTGCTCTCTAACAACCACCTAATCCTGCTTTCCTTATCTGTAAAAGGACAATAATAATGCCCATCTCAGTGTTGCCGAAAGGATTAAATGAAGTAACATATGTAAATGTATTTGGCTTAGAGCAAGTGCTAAATAAATATTAGCCCCCTTTTATTTGAGCGATTGTTTCTAATACTTTATATTTTTCTTTGACCCTTTATAACAAAATTATATCCTGCCATCAGAAACTTTGAGTAGAATAGCTGGTGTCCAAAAAAGGGCAAAGAATGAGTTTGCCTTCTGAAGTTGGCAGAACCCAGCAGCTGATGCTTTAGTTGAGCCATCTCTTTCTAGAAGCTGGTTTGTGAATACATATGCTACCCAGGTGAGGGCCTGGCTCTTTGCCAAACTGAATCATGGAAGCTAACAAATCCAAAAATCTAATCAAAGTGACAACTCTTTTGCTTAGGAAAGCATGATGGGAATGTACATTTATGTGAAATAAATCTGAGGCATTTGATAGTTGTTGGATTCCGGGTCTAGCTGATAAAAGGGGAAAGGGATTAGGAAGAACTCATCAGGGTTTATTTATCTTTGTTTGAGGCTAGAACTGCTTCAAGGAAGAAGTTTTCCAACTGTTCTTAAGGCAGCAGCTCTTGAATGTTTTGTTCTCAGGACCTCTTTATACTCTCATAAATTATAAAATCTCAAAGATATTTGTTTATGTGGTATATATCTATCGGTATATATCACATTAGAAATTAAAACTGAAAAATTTTAGAAATATTTATATATTATTTAAAGCTAACAATAGTAAACCTATAATATTTTATGAAAATAACTATAGTTTCCAAAACAAAGTTAATGAATAGAGTGGATGACACTGGTTTGTATTTTTGCCCGTCTTTGATGCCTGCCTTAACAGAAGACAGCTGTATTCTCATATCTGTTTCTGCTTTCCATCCGTGGTACTATGTTGGTTTGAAGTATAGGAAGATGATCAGCCTCACTATAAGTAGTTAAAAAGGGAAGTAGCCGTTTGAAATCCTCAAAAATATTCTTGGATGTTACACTGAAACTCTGCAAGTGATAGCTCCTTAAAGATCAGTTGCAATGTGGAATCTGAAACCACATCAATAACTTTTCTACACTGTTACATAAAACTTCACTTTGAATCAATCTTTTGCCTGTGTGTGATTCACAGTGGTTATTTGGAAAATATTAGTTCACTGAATTATGCAGATTTTCCAAATGATGGCACATCCCATTATGTAAAATCAAAAAATCACATTTGTTAATACCACCAATGCTATGGTGTGAATGTTTGTGTGCCCCCAAAATTCATATGTTAAAATCCCAGCACCCAAAGATTATGGTATATGGTATTAGGAGGTGGGATCTTTGGTAAGTTCTTAAGTCATGGAATGAGATTAGTGTCTTATAAAAGGGACTGCCCAGAGTTCCCTAGCCCCTTCCACCATGTAAGGACACAGCTAGAAGGCGCTATTAACCAGGAATAGGGTCCTCACCAGAACACAACCATATTGGCACCTTTATCTTGAACTTCCCAACCTCCAGGACTGTGGGAAGTAAATGTCAGCTGTTTATAAGCCACTCAGTCTATGGTATTTTGTTTATAGCAGCCCAAACGGGCTAAGACAATCACCTCATTAGAAAAATCTTTAAGTATTGCAAAGAAGATAAAAATTTTAAACAATTCTAATTTTCTTTCGAAAGCTCAAATTTTATCTTTGGCAACAAATACTGTCAGTTACTTTGCTTGAAGTGAAAAGTCCACCTCGTTCTTTTTCAAGATGTCTGCCAAATACCCAAGTCCAAATGACCATAGTTTGTCAGTTTTTTTTAAATTAAAACTTGTGTACCATGCAAAAGGCAGCTACTTCAACACACAACTCGAAGAATTGTACATGTTCTTTTCTTCAAGATAATCAACATATTTTGTTATGCAACAGAAAGGCTTACTTCTTACTTCTCATGTCATCAGATGGAATACTAAAGAGACATGTACTCAAGGGTTGAAATTTAATATTATTAATTTTTACTGCTTCGTCAAGGACATTAATAAGTGAATCTGGCTTTAAAAAAAAAAAACACCTGCCTGGATGAGATAGTGAAGAATGAACTGACTTCTGGTTCTACTGCCTTGATTCATGCTATGGTATCAGCAGTCTCACGCAACATTCCTTTGGTACCATCTGCCGATGCTGTTGGTCCAGGGACCACCCAATGTGCAGCAAGGTCCTATACTGCCTTCAGGGACCCAAGGGAGGCCAAGTGGAAAGAACTCCAGAACATCCATTCCTGATTAAATCAGAACAGCTGACTCTACTCTGATTTTATCTGTAATAGTTAGTAGCATTCCCCAAAAAGATGCTCATGAAAAATAAAAAGTATATGACTCACTTCTATAAAGCAAGTCTTGGCTGCACTATGAACAAAAGTCCATTTCATTCATCCTATGCATACCGAGCCATCTATTGTTTTGAGCCCCAGGTTTGTGCCAGGCACTGTTTTGTATGCTGGGGATATGGTAATTGACAAGAAAGACATGATCCCTGCCCTCATGGTATTTATAGTCTAGTAGGGGAGACAGACAACCACATAGAAATAGGTATTGTGATAGGAGCTGGGAGGGAAACAAACAGGACATTCTAATAGAGAATAAAGGGACAAAAGGAAGAGTACACATTTGGATCAGTAGTTCTCAAACTTCAGTGAGTATCAGAATCACCTGGAGAGCTAATAAAGAATACAGAGGCCCTGGCTTATTGAAATAGGGAGGGGCTGGGTCTCTGTAGTTTTACCAAGTGATTTTCCCAAAATTTGAGTAGTGCTGCTATAAATACAGTGCCCAGAGAAAGCCTTTCAGAGAAGGTGACCTTAAAACTGAATCCTAAATGATGAGAATAATTGGGGGTGCCCAGGCTTTTCATTGGATTTGGATCAGATTGGTCTGAGGTGATGCCAGTTCTTCTACAGCTATAGGTTGAACCATAGGGCTGGTAAGTTCATTTACTGCTTAAATGAGCCCATTCCATTTATTATTACAAAACTATTTTATCACTGAAGTGAATGACTGCAAGTTCCTACAACAAACATGTTTTATGAGCAGAAGTGATTGCACTAGACATTTTGTATTTACAAGTCTTATCATAGAACATCTCTCTGAAGATCTCATCTCATTAACAAGGAACAGAGCACATATCTTTATCTTTAAAAACTTATGTTCTTACTGGTTATTTTTCCAACAGTGCCTTTTCATGTGGTCACTAGAATTTAAATGTTCTCTGAGTTCTCTTCGTTATCTTCCTGAGAGTTGTACAACCATCATGACATTTTGAATTAATTCTCAAAGTACTTATGCTAATAAGATTAGCTCCCCTCAAGACTTTTCATTAACTATAATTGTAAAAATTACATTTCTTTAACTAAGGTCAGTAAAAGAAATTAAGGTATTTAATATCTGATCCCCATATAATTAAGTGAAGAATGGAGAAGAGTATTCCAGCTAGAGCGAGCAGTGTACATGTTGGTCCTGAGGTGAAAAAGGGCTTGGCTCCTTCAAGGAACTGGAAAAAGGTGAGTATAGCTATAGTTTAGTGAGCAACGGAGAGAGGAGCACAAGTCTGGAAAGTTAAACAGGGGTTAGCTCACGTAGGCCTTTGAGGCCAAAGCAAGAATTTTGGTTTTTATTCTAAGCGCAACGGGAATCCACTGATAGGAGGTATCCATTAGGAGTGTTGTGTGAAGACAGCTATGAGTCGACTATATTGTAAAATAGTGTCATTGAACATGAATATACTCATCTGGTTTATCCATCAATCTCTTAGATATTTGGTTGGTATGAGGTCGTCCTCAAAGTCTACGCAACTGCTGACAAACCAGTAAAATGACATTTCCACAGCCTTAAAGCTGAGAACCAAATAGCTGAATGAATTTAAGCCATTTACGAATCTACAAATCTACAACTTGTTTATAAAAGGAGGACCCCGGAAGACAGATGTTGACAGAGCTAGCTCCAGAATCCTAAGCTCCATTTTATTGGCTCATGCTTCAGTCCATCTTTTTATTTCTCTTTTGTTAATTCTTGTCCTCCTCTGTTTCTCTGTATTCACCTTCCTACTAGCCTTCCAATGTGTTACATCCCCTCATTCTCCCTGTCTTCTTCCTGAAGCAAGTGGAATTTGAGATCACATCTTAAGTGCACTACACCCTAAGGGATAAGAATATGCACTATTCAAACGCCCCCTCCCCTCATTAGCTGGATGATCTTGGCTGCGTCCTATAACACATCTAAGCCTCAGATTCCTCATCTGTAAATAGAGGATAATAACAGTGCCTACCTATAGAAATAAATGTGCAAGTCCAGGGAAAATAGTGCATGGCCTGCTACATAGAACATGCTCAAAAATCTTACATATCTTTAATTTCCTAAGTAAGTTTTCCATTTATATTGTCATCTCACATTGAGCTTTTTCAGTTCAAGGAGTATATAATTTATTTTCAAATCTACCATGCCACTTTTCATCCTGTTGTTACTCTGTAAGTAATCTGCTGTCTCCTTAATACAACTGTGAAATGCCACAGGAGTTCAGAGAAGGGAGAAAATACCTGATAAGGGAACCCTTCAGGTTAGTGGATGGATGTGATTCCATCATTGAAGGCCTGGCAACATTTGGTTAGGCAAAGACCAAGGAGAAGGGTATTCAAGTTGGCAGGTCTGTGAGCAAATGTGTGAGATGGAAATTCTTATTTGATGATCAATAAGAAGTCTGTATTGTTTGAAATGGTGGATTTGTGTGTGGAAGTATTTAGAAAAGTATGTTGTTGTAAAACTGAGGGGTGCCTTCATCAAAAAGCTACTAAGTTTGGAATTTTTCCTGCAGGCTTTGGGGAGCCATTGAATAGTGTGGCAGGAGAGACGGGACATAATGAAAGCAGTGTTTCATCAAGATTGATATGGTGATACTGTGTAGATTTATTTGGGAAACCAGTCTTGTGGCTATTTTGTTCCCTGAACAAGAGTAGCAGTTGTGGAAATGGAAGCCTTGATCCAAGAGAAAACTGATAGGACTTGGCAACTTGAATCTAAAAGTCAAAGAAAGAGAATGAACCCTTTGAACTTGAAATTATAATGAAACATACAAAAGGAGGTCATTTCACCTCTTTGCCTTAATAGTTTTATCTTTAAAGCAGTGTTAATAAAATATAATCTTTTAGCTTCACAGGGGTGAGAAGAACTTAAGCAAGATATTTGGTGTGAAGCATAAATATGATAATAGGTGCATAATAGCCCCAAACTGGCAACAACTCAAATGTCCATCAACAGCAGAATGGGCCAATAAATAAGATAACCATGCAATAGAATACTACACAACAGTGAAAATAAATGAAGTACAGTCACCCACAAAAACATGGATGAATCTCAGATATAATGCAGATTGGAAGAAACCAGGCACAAAGGAGCTCATGAAGTTTAAGGACAGGTAAAATTAATCTATGGTGTAGAAGTCAGAATAGTGGCTACTTTTCTGTGGGTGAGTACTGACTGGGAAGGAGCACAAGGGAGCGTTCTGGGAGCCCTGGAAATATTCTATATCTTGACCTGATTGGTGGTTACAGTGGGTGTATATAAAATTTATTCAGCTGTTTTTAACATTTGTGCACTTTGAATTATGTAAATTTCATCTCAATTAAAATAAACAAAACTATTTATATTTTTAAACATTAAAAAAGGTAGGGGAATCCAACACACAGGGATCAAATGAGTTGCCCAAGAACATCCTTTGCCTGGATTTGGAAATGTGTTCCACTACAGTGCTTCAACTGTACTGCTTACCAAGGAGGAATAACATATTGAAAACATTTTATTTGATTAAAGAAATTAGGCATCTTCTTTATTAGAACAAAGGTCTGAAGCTTCTGAAATTGGTGGATTCACCAAACTCCTGCTGTGTTAAACTATGAGACAAGAGAGGGTTTCAAGATTGGAAAGCCTTTGTTGCTTCCTAATCCTACTGTTAAAATTCTCCCCAAAATGGGACTATTTTGGCTGGCATCCTTATTGGATGCCCATCCAAGATATTCAGATTATCTACAATGTACATAGTACTGTACATGATATTAAGAGGATATAGGCTCCCCTTTTAACAAAGAGGCTATAATACATCCTTAAGGAGTCTGTGTCTTTTGAAGACGTGTTGTTTATCTTTCAGATAAAAAACCCCCAGCAGTCTATTCTCGTTAAATGACATCAGCAACAAATTCTGAAAACAGGTGTTCTTAACCACCCATGCAATCCAACGAGTGGACTTGAGAGGGTCCATGAACCCCATGAAATTACACACATTTTTACATGTGCATATTAGTATTCTTTTCTGTGAAGGGAAACAAAGCTTTTGTGGCAGCCATGAAAATAGACCTCTCAGATTCCCTAGTGCAAGGACCGTAAGTAACTGATGGTCCCAGCTGCGCACAATGAAATGTATTATTATGTAGATGCCAAGGCCACGCTTCCCACAGCCTGTTCCAAACCAAAGATGCAGGACTTCTCTAATGACACCTCTGGCTCGAGGACTTTCTGACAGCCTTGCAGAACTCCCTCAGAACTGCGTGGCAGTCTAAGATGCTTCTGCACAACCTTCCTACTTTCTTTCTCCCTTCTCTCTCTCCTTCACCCAGAGTTGGATGTGCTTAGAGGTCTCCAGCCTCCCCTAGTTCCCTCCCTGTTTTCTGTCTTAGGCACTGTCTCTAAGAAAGCTCTTGCATGGCTAGTTCTGTTGTGGCATCTACTTGTAGGACCTGGAGGACATAAGTGGTACAAAGAGTGGTCTCAGTAAGATGTGGAATTGGAACTTGGTCATTCACTTCTCTGCAGGTGAAGATGACACTGTCCTGGTTGGTAGGTGAGACAGACAGTCTTTGGAACAAAGTAGTAACTTACTTGCTAGAGATTTCACTGGTGGTGATCCCAGTGGAGGAGTCCAGAGGTCAGGGGCATGCTGGACTATCCCTCCAAAGTAAAAAATAGTACTGAATCTCACATCCTCTGCCACAGAGAGGAAGCACAGCATCTGATAGGCCTCTTTGGGTCCTAGAGGCAGGACATTCTACTCCTAGGAATATTACTCTGGCGTGGAAGACTTCCAGCTTTAAGTAGGGGGCAGAGTAGGAAAGGGCTCTGCAGCAGGTCCAGGTTATGGTACAAGAAACATTGCCATGTGGGCCATAGAATCCAGCAGACCTTAGGGTGTTACAAGTGTCAGTGGTGGAAAACGATACAGGGTGGGGCTTATGGCAAGCTCTGGTGGGAGAAAAACAATGGAGGCCCTTGGATTCTAGAGCAAGGGCATGCCATCCATAGCAGAAATAATATGCCTTTTGAGAAACAGGTCCTGGTACGTTAGGGGGCCCTGAGAGAGATAGCTGGCGCTACACATTATGAGTTGGGTTCTTTCTGAACTGTCAGGTCATCAAGTAAGACAGGCCAAGCATCAGTCCATAATAACATGGCAATGTTACATCCAGGATGGGGCTCAAGCAAGACCAGAGGACACAGGTTAACTGTATGAGCAGGTAGCCCAGTTCCCCATGTCACCCATAAGAGTTGTACCTGTGCCCCACCAAGGCTTGAACCTATGGACACATGGGGGAGGGTTCTCATACAAACAGCTGAAGGAGGAAAATAAAGCTCTTGCTAGGTGTGTGAGGGAAAGCTGAAAATGGATGGTGGCTACATTACATCACTTTCGAGAGTGGTCCTGAATGAAAATGGGAGGGATAATCTTCCCAATGGGTGGAGCCAAAGTGGTACATCTGGTCATTCACTTTGTGTGGAAGGAACAGCAGTCTGAGGTAAGAATATTTAGACTCCTAGGTAGTGCTCAATGGCCTGGAAGGAAAGACTAGAAGATCAGATACCAGGAGTTCTGGGGTAGAGGTATGTGGATGGAAATACAGGAGTGGGTATCACACATAAATGTGCACCAGAAATCATCCACCACAGAATGGGCCCCTGACAACCAAGTAGGCAAAATGACTCAGTTGACATCAGCTAGCCTTTGTCATCACCCACCCAGAATTGGCACGATGGGCATATTCATGTAGTGGCCATGGTTGCCAAGATGCCCACAATAACATGGACTCCCACTTACCAAAGCTGATCTAGTTTACTAGTGCCTCCAAATGTCCAACAAGTTGGCAACAGAGACCCAAACTGAGCTCCAAGACTTGGCACTATCTCTTGGTCACCTGGTACTAAGTCAACAGCAATGAGTCCCTTCCATCTGAGAAGCATCAGTAGTTTGTCCTCACACATATAGGTACTTATTCTAGGTTTGGGTTTACCTTTCCTGGCTAAGGAGCCTCAGCAAATACCACTATCCAGGGGATTATGGAAAGCCTGATCTACAACCATGGAATCCCACGCAACATGGCATCTGACGAGGGGACGCATTTTACAGCAAAGGAGGGGTGGGGGTGGGCCCATGACCATGGGATCCACTGGTTGTGTCACGCACCACACTATCCAGAGGCACCCATCCTCACAGAACACTGGGATGGCTTTTGAAAGGAATAACTAAAGTGCCAGTTTGGGGGCAACACTCTGAAAGAAGGGGGTGCCCTTCGGGACACAGTGTATATATTAAATCAGAGACCTCTATCTGGTGCTGTGTATCCTAGTAGAAAGAATACTACATGGATCCAGAGACCAAGGGGTGGAAGCATGAGTGGCCCCACTTACCACTGAAGGACTCTGTGCTTCCAGTCCCGTCAACTCTGGGCATGACAGGGCTGGTGGTCATGGTCCTCAAAGAAGGCACACTCTTGCCAGAGGATGAAGGAAACTACAAGCTATGGCTACCACCAGGACACTCTGGACTCCTTGTGCCCAGGGACCAGCAGGTAAGAAGAGAAGTCAATTGTGACAAGAGTAATTGGTGCTGATCATCAGGAGGTAGTAGGGCTGCTTTTACATAACAGCAGCAATGGAGAGTGTGCGTGCTACCCAGGTGATACACTTGGGCCCCTCTTGGTACTCTCCTACCCAATTATGACTGTGCGTGGGCAAGTATAGCCACCACAGCCTCAGAAGGGTATGATTCCCAAGGGCTCAGACCTCTCAGGAATGAAGGTTTGGGTTATTACACTATCAGGTCAAGCCAGTAAGACTATACAGGTAATAGCTGAGGGTCAGAGAAATTCAGCACGAAGAGGAGAGGAGAGAGAAGATGAGTACCAATTACAGCTCCAAGACCAGCTGCAGCAATAGGGGTTGTAGTCTGTCCCACTAACTCCTCTTTCCTGAGTTTTCCCCTCAGAAAGAGTGGCCCATGGGAACCACAGAGGATCTATTCCCTAAATTTGTGTGAAGTAGCTCTGTGCAGTGCAAGGAATAGACTGGTGGCCATGAAAATGTTCCTCTTAGACCTCTGACTTTTGGGGATGTCACTGACTAATAGCACCCAGTGGCTCTCAGCCAGTGAGCAAGTAAGTCAGGGAAACTAAGGCTGGAGTGTTCCTGGGAGATGTGGAACTCTTCTGATGGGTGATTTTGGCTCAAGAACTCCCTGAGAGCCTGACTGAACTCTTAAAACTGTACTGAAGTCTAAGACGCTTCTGCCTCACCTTCCTTCCTTCCCTCTCTCCTCTACAGCGGGTCAGATCAGATATCCTTCTCAGTCTGAGGGCTCTCCTAGCCTCCCCAGTTCCACATTCCCCTCATTTTTCCTCACAAGCTTTCAGTAAATCTCTCACATGGCTAATCCCATCTTAGAGGACCTGGATCAACACAGCTTTCATTAGATACTCAAAAGGTCTGTGACCTAAAAAAGGTTATGACCCATTTGTGAGATGCTGAGTTTGCATTCCTGCCTTAGAAGAACCAGAACAGAATTTGGAAGAGTTCTTGACTCAGATCAACGGTCTCATTCTTGCCCTGTCCTTGATCAGGGCAAATAAGATTGTGCTGATGCATCTGGGAAGACGTGTCAACAATGGGAATAAGTTGAGGCCCAACAGTGATTTCTCTTCCTTCTGGCCAGGCAGGTCACCCTTTCAATAGGATCAGCTTTATTATATAAATGATGGGGACTCACTGGGAATGTCACAAAAGCAATTAGGCTGGAAAAATAGTTTGCCTTAAATTTACTTATTAAAATAATACATTAAAGAGAATTAAAAATCCTTCTGAATCATCCAAGTTGCAATGGTATCATTCACTCCAAGAACTTGAAGTGTACCACAGACACAAAGGCTTTCTCCATCGGGAAAGATGCAGTGATGAAGGAAGATGATTGCAAACCATTTCTGGAGAAAATTAAATACATACATTTCAGGTTTTAGACAGTTAGGCTTTTTTATAACATGTACATTTCCCAGCCACCGTGGAGCTTTCTCCATGACATTAATTGTGTTCTGCTGGCAGGGAGAGGGACGGTATCTACCTAATAGATCTGTTACCCACAGGGGAGTGTTTCAGAGGCTGGCTACATCCTCTTCTCTTATTGGTGACAGGACTGATTCAGAGTACTCCTCCCTGACCCATTTATTCACAGGTATGTTATCAAGAATAAGCTTAAGCATTCTATTATTTCACAACAAAATAATCTCAAACCAAATTCATCCTCTGTCCTCTTTCTGTCCTACTCTTGTCCTGGTAATATTTCCTGGGTCTTTATTCCTCCAAATAGCAAAATAAAAAAATCTTATTTTCTAAAATTTCAATGTCTGAAATCCCACCAGATGTCAGCCTCACTTAAAGTAACTGAAGGTATGACTCTCCTAGGGTAATGTGTGGGGAGAGGAGAGGCTGGAGGTGGGGCCCAGGATATAGGTGGCAGCGAAACCTTTTTAAAAGCACAGGAAGTCCAAATTACCCTTTCTTGAGAGTAAGTTCTCTGGGGAGCACCCTGCTATTCACACAAGATATTGTAACCCTGCAGGACCCTATGGGGCCTTCCTGGAACAGGACCACCCCTGCTCCATGTTCTCCACCTGCCTTTTGTCTGTAGAAAAACTTTAGGCAAAGAATAAGTTTAATCACTAATACAACATTGTAAATTATATGCCAATGAAAATTAATTTAAAATGAAAAAAGAATAAGTTTAATCAGAGAAGTGAGAAAATGCAGAAAGAAAGGAAAACAATAAAGGAAGACAAAATAATTATAGTTTAGCTATTAAACAAAGTCAAGGACCTTTAGTTCCTCCTCAAGGGCTATAGATAATATTCTGAGCCATGTCCTTTGAGCTGTTTTACAGAGACTGAAACCCCCACCAGGTGGAAGAAGTTAACTGTATGCTGCCCACAAGCACGTAGACTCCAAACCGGTTGGAACCAGAAAGTTGATTATGTTGACTCCCAATTACCTCACCACCAACCAATCAGAAGGATTTTCACGAGCTGATCACATACTGCACAACTCCTCTCCCTCACCCTGTCTTTAAAAACCTCTCCCTGAAAGCCTTTTGAGGAGTTTGGGGAGTTCAGGTCTTTTAAGCACTAGCCGCCCTGGACTCCTTGCTTGGCGCCCTGCAATAAATGCTGCACTTTCCTTCACCACAACCTGGTGTCAATAGACTGGCTTTACTGCACGCAGGCAAGTGGACCCAAGTTTGGTTTGGTAACAATATTAAGATGAGGAGACTGCTGGAACATCAGTAGGTTGATCAGATATTCCCCTCATTCTCATATCACAAAAAATTACTGGACATGCATATAAACTCTGCAATTTAATTAATCAGGAGACCCAATTCACCAAGTGACCCTAGAGCAAGCATCTAATCTCTTGCACCTAAATTCATCCATTTGTACAACTAAGATAATATTACTTATCTCTTCCTCATTCCATAGGTTCTAATGAAGGGGAAAGATGACACAATTTTAATTGAATGATGTTATAATGGTCAAGATAAAGGGTCAAATGTGATTCATGGCAGTCTTTCAACATTATTCATGTTGGTTTTGCATCATCAAAAGAAGAATTAGTAGCTCTGACAGACTCTGAAGATGCAGCTTCAAACATACTTTGAGTACCTTGACTGGGAAAGGCACAAAATGTCACTAGTTAATATTGCTAGTTCAAACACAACAATATTAATATTATAAAACCATTCCTCACACGGTGTTGTTTTTGAAAGAATATATGTCATACAACTAAAGGTATGTTTTAAATAGATTTTTTTTTCATATATTTCAGCAACTCCATGAAGGGAAACACATAGTCCTCAGCAATAAGCCTTAAAATGCCCTCCTTTAGTCCCCTCCCATACACTCCCATCACACACCACAGGTGCCCCCTCATTTCTCTCCTTCCAGTCAACACTTGGACATTAGCCACCCATGCTTACATGGATGTCTTGTCCACATCTAACAAGTCATGATCCCATGAAACCCTCATCCACACACTCTGCTTCACCATTTCCTTGACTCTCCAGCACAGAAGCTCTCAAACGAGCTTGTCATCAGAAGTCCCTCCTTCGAGGGCAGAAAAAAGAAAGAGCAAGAAAACAGTTCATTTTAAAGTACATGGGGGGGCTTCCCTGGTGGTACAGAGGTTAAGAATCCACCTGCCAATGCAGGGGACACGGGTTTGAGCTCTGGTCCGGGAAGATCCCACATGCCGCGGAGCAACTAAGCAGGTGCGCCACAACTACTGAGCCTGCGCTCTAGAGCCCACAAGCCACAACTACTGAGCCCATGAGCCACAACTACTGAGCCCATGTGCTACAACAACTGAAGCCTGTGCACCTAGAGCCCATGCTCCGCAACAAGAGAAGCCACTGCAATGAGAAGCCTGCGCACCACAACAAAGAGTAGCCCCTGCTCGCCAACTAGAGAAAGCTTGCACACAGCAACAAAGACCCAACGCAGCCATAAATAAATAAATAAATAAAATTTTTTAAAAAAATTTCTAAAATAAATAAATAAAATTTCTAAAATAAGTAAATAAATAAAGTACACGGGGAGGATAATGGCCAGAAACTTTCGAGTGTCAAGAATTTTTACTCCCTCACACTATGATCTGGCTCTCATCAACCATATTACGTATTTATACATCTTAAAGTATTTCCTAAATGGGTTTCACTACTAGCCTATGATAGATGGAATATTTATAAATGTAATGGAATATTTATAAATGGAATATTTCCTGCCATATCAATAAGCAAAGGATGTCACAGTCATTAAGGATTGCAACCCTCCAACGTGAGCTAGTGAGCCCTGAGGAAACTCAGGGCTGAAAAGAATACCTGCCATCTAGCAGCAGTCTTGGCGATTTTTCTGTTTAAAATGGCCTCCAAACATGTAGCACTGGAAGGCTGTCTAGCATTCCTAAGCACAAGAAGGCTGTGATGTGCTACATGAAGAAAACACCTGTATAAGCTTCATTCAGGCAAGAGTTATAATGCTTTGGGCCTTTAGTTTAATGTTAATGAACCAAGAATGTATATGAAATCAGGTATCTTTAGACAGAAACACAGATAAAACAAAGTTATGTATTGATAGATTTATGAAAATGTTATGACTAAAAGTTTGCAGGAACCTAACCCTGTATTTTCGCTAAGAACGCTGGTTCAGTATTTGGTAATTCAGTGTTTGCAGTGACTTTATAGAACATAACTACTATGAATAGCAAGAATAGGCTCTGTTAAATAAAATACTTTAGGAAGTGGATGATGGAATGCCTACAGAGAACAGACTTGTGGTTGCCCAGGGGGCAGGGAGCAGGAGAGAGATGGAATGGGAGTTTGGCACTAGAGATGCAAACTAGTGTATACAGAATGGATAAACAATGAGGTCCTACTGTATAACACAAGGAAGTACATTCAATATCTAGTGATAAACCATAATGGAAAAGAATATGAAAAAGAATGTATATGTATAACGGAATCACTTTGCTGTACAGCAGAAATTAACACAACATTGTAAATCAACTATACCTCAATAAAAAATAACAATAATAATAGAGATAGAATGCCTAAACAATAGATTAAAACTGGGACTTATAACGCTACAGTGTGTTGCAGCCAGCCCCCACTAGATTATAGAGCTGATCGTTTGCATCTCTTCCCAACTCCACATTCACTGATGCCACATCAATAGCTAGAAATCAGCCACTGTGGTCGTATTTATACGATGGAAATTGGTAAGCCCTATGAATCAAAGAAGCAGTTGTTAAACATTTACCAGAACACCACTGACTATAACTCTTCCTTTCTGTAATTTTTCTCTTAAATTCCTTTCGTTGAAGTACAGGAATCACAGTGGAGCTGTCACCAATTACCTCAGCTGACTGTAGCCCTGGAGAGAATAATTCTTAGGTGGATGACCGGAGGTGTGTGGCAAAATCCTATGCTTACTGCCTCTTCCTTCATTCCACTTTCAATTTCTCTCTTAGCAAAATCTAACTGGAACCTTGATGATGAAGGAATCTGGGAAGTATAGTATCCAGGTTTTAGTCCTTATGGTACAAGGGAGAACTTAGAAGGTGAAGATGATACTGAATATCAGTAAACCCTATATGACATGGAAGGAAAAAACTCTGATATAAGTAAATGTCAACAAAATATTCAATAAATATTTCCTGTATGCCATCTATGTGCCATTCACTGTACTAGAGGATTTCAAGTGGTAATTTTCAAACTGCAGGTAAAAATTTATAATAGGTTATATTATTAATTTATTATGTTGTGTCCAATGTTATTTTTTAATAAAATTGAACAAAGCAGAGTAGAATAGAAATATCAGATTGTGTCACATGTAATATGAGTAAATATTGTTTGTAAAACTTTCAGATAGACATATGTCTATATATGTTTCCAAAGGGAAATGCATTTCTTACTGTTGATTATAGTCAAAGTTAAAAAAAACAGCTTTTAGAGCAAGGATTAGCAAACCTTTACTTTAAAGGGTCAGATAGGAGATTTGTTACATTTTGAAGGCCATGTGGTCTCTGCTACAGCTACTCAACTCTGCCTCTGTAAGGTGAAAGCAGGATAGATAGTAAGAAAATGAATGGACGTGGCTTGTTCCAGTAAAACTTTATATACAAAAATAGGTGGCTGGTGTGTAGGATCTGACTCACAAGCCATACTCTGCTAACTCCTGATTTAGAGCAGTGTTTCTCAAACTATCTGCAGGTAAAGCACCAGTTTTTTCTTTTGGTTTATTCCAGCCCAGGAGAAGTATACAGCTCATACCGTATGCAACTCATCCCAGCGAGTTCAGCAACAGCCAATCTGACCTATGCCTTGCTCAACCACATGGGTACAATGAGCATGTGGTACTCATGTGGTAACATTACAACCTCTGGTAATGTTAATTACATTTCTAGAAAACATTATAAATACATACTCTCAGTTTATGTACTTATCTTGTTGCGGACTGGCAACAAACAGTTCATAGACCAGGGACCAACCACATTTTGAGTAGCAGTACTTTAGAGAAAACAAAAAAATAAAAGATACTGCCATTGTATTCAAGAGGTTTATGAGCTAATAGAGACAGACCTGTTAACAAATAACAGTACTACAAGGTAGAATACAATATGTGCTCTAATACAAAAGCTAGTTTGTAGCACATGAACATGTTTTTCCCAAACTTGACCTATTTGAAATGGCCAGTTGTGCTTGAGATATATAGA
This sequence comes from Hippopotamus amphibius kiboko, assembly GCF_030028045.1. Lineage (NCBI taxonomy): Eukaryota > Metazoa > Chordata > Mammalia > Artiodactyla > Hippopotamidae > Hippopotamus > Hippopotamus amphibius. The sequence continues at coordinate 102,448,043 of NC_080203.1, read as the reverse complement.
TATTCCATATCCAAAGAAATTATTTAATGCGTATCAACCATTATTGAAACCTTTTTATTTGATAATAATCTGTGTGTATATGTGTATACACACACACATATGCACGTGTGTGTATATATATATATATATATATACACAAAATTTTTCTATCTTTTGTTTCGAAAGGTGCTCTGTGAAATTTAGAAGTTAGGGGTCCTCTCATAGACATCATTATGTACAATCCTTGGTGAATGAAAACTTAGAAAACATCGAAATCGTTTACTGCTATAGCTGGGGCTGATCAACTAGAGACAGAGGCTATTGTTATTTTACTAATATTTTATATATATATATTTAATTTTTAGTGGAGTATAGTTGCTTTACAATGTTGTGTTAGAGGCTATTGTTATTTGCATGTCAAATAGTTTGCGTGTCTCTGCAGTGAGAACCATTACTCTTTATAAGTGTTGACTTAAAAAAAATGCACAGCGTGAGAGTTGTGAATTAAGCTTTATTTGGGGCAAAATGAGGACTGCAGCCCGGGAGACAGCATTTCAGATAACTCTGAGAAACTGCTCTGAGGAGGCAAGGGGAGAAGCCAGGTTATATAGGAGTTTTGCAACAAAAGGCAGGTAGTTGGGAACCTCAAAAGATTATTGTTAGTTAAAGAAAACCAGATATCTCAAGTTAAGGAATTTAGAGTTTTGTATGTGTGGGAAGATGCAAGAGTCTGGGCTCACTGAAATCATTCCTTTGATATGTACCTCAGCTATCTGGGGTCACTATCCTGTATTTTCACATGCTGAGTTTCCTCGGGGCTCACGACAGGGAGTGGCAGTAGTCTGATGATTAGGGAAATGTGGCAGTAAATAGACCGCAAAAAGGACAGTTGTTTATAGTATGAGCATCGCTACATTCAACCTCGGCTGGGAACAAGCACATGGAGTGAGTAACTCAAGTTTTTGACCACTCTGCGCATGCCTGTGAATGACAGCAAAAGCACCACGAGTATTGATTTTAGTGTTACAAATAAATTTTAGTGAGTAGGCAAATTCACAAATATGGTATCTGTGAAGCGGGAGGACCAACTGTGTATTATGGTCACCCTGGTTAATAAGTGTCAAAAATCATTAGGTCTTTTCATGGATAGAAAGAGTAGGAGCTCTGGAAAAATTAGTGGGAGAGGAAGGAAGACTGGGAGTTTTGACAAGATTGTGTTGAAGTGAATTAAAGTGTAAAATCAACTTAAAGGAATTGCAAGGGGCCAGAGAGACTGGATTTGTTGCAGATTTTATCTTTCTCTAGAGTCCCTGGAGCCCAAACCAAATCCTGAATCTCACTGTGGATGTTTTAGTCTACCAGCTGGCAAATGGGATGAACAAATAGGGTCACTGCAGCCTCCATCCTGAGGGCTCTGTTGGAATTTATTGCAACACCATCCTGCTTCTCATTGGTTTTCAACATTAGGGAGAAATTGAGAAATTCTGAATGCTGGGAGCATCCTCATGAAGTCTGGTCTTTTGTTCAGGTCTGTTAAAGAATTAGACTGGTGCTGAAAGGATTTATAACTTTTGTGTCAGATATTCTCTATTTATCTCCCCAGTTCTATCCCCAGTCTTCTCTATCCTGCTCTCTGCTCCAGGGGCTGACTTTTATAGACTCCATCAACAGACTTCTTTGTCCTCTAGCTCCTCTTATCCAATGGTAGGTACCCACAGATCATAGGATAGGAAGAGAGTAAAGCTGAGGTATGTATCCCCCTGGTTGCCTCCCCGCTGGGTTGTCACAGGTTGATAGTGATTACATTTCTCTAACTGAGGCCACAGATCTCATTGGATGACCTTCTCTTAAAGCTACAGTTCTCTCTTTTTTCATCTTTATGGGAGTATAACTGCTTTACAATGTTGTGTTAGTTTCTGCTGTACAACAAAGTGAATCAGCTATATGTATACATATATCCCCATATCCCCTCCCTCGTGAGCCTCCCTCCCACCCTCCCTATCCCACCCCTCTAGGTCATCACAAAGCACCGAGCTGATCTTCCTGTGCTATGCAGCAGCTTCCCACTAGCTACGTATTTTACGTTTGGTAGTATATATATGTCAATGCTACTCTCTCACTTCATCCCAGTTCTCTTTTAATGTTATGGTAACTGCTCCTTCTCTTTACCCCTTCAGGCCTAGAGTTAATGCCCACTGTTCATGTGAATCCTAGCGTACTTCATCATTCCATGTTGGCTTTCCTTAACCATGTCCACACTTTGGTAAATAGTCCTTTAATTAAATTGTCTTAAATTATCTTATTTGGCTTATATGACGATAAGTTCATATTGTTTCCTTTTGTGACTTGACTGATGACATGGGGTTCAGGTGTTGTCAGGCTGATTCTTCCATTATAAAGGTCCCCACTGACACCCACCTAATGATTTTGACAACTAATTATGATCTCTGCTATAAATGCTGTGCATCAACTATGTAGTTACCTTAAAATATAGCTTGTACAAGAAACAATAAATATTGGATTCTTTCTCTTTATTAATCAATTTTTAGAATAATGAATTGATGTTCTAGTAACTTCCAAAGAAGCTCACTTGTTTTCAAATACTGTAAAATCATGGATACTTATGTATTTGGTGTGCTTCATTTTTCTTTTTGATGTTCAAATTGTCCCATCTTTCACCAGCAGAAACCTTTCTGTCATGACCCCAACAGACTTTGATAGCTTCCTTGCTTTCCAGAGTAACATGATGTCCCAGATTCCTTTTACATAGTCCCTGCTCCAGACTTGAAACCAAACATTACTCTAAGGAGCTCTGATTCATTTTTGTAGCAAATATTATTTAGAGACCATAATTATAACGTTAGGGTCCTCATTCTTACTGGGTTTTCATTGATTCTATACTTTTTCAGTGAACAAAATTAGCAATATGTATATTTTTAGAAAGTGCAAAAGAAATCACAAATTTATACTGATATTTTCAAAGCAAATTTAAGTTTATAGGCTCTTAACTGACTTGAGTCTTTATATTTGTATCCTTTTTCTCTTACAGTGAAAAACACTTATTCTTAATTAACATAACTAATAATTTGATTTATCCTACTTTGCATACCATAGTCTCAAAAATAACAATATTATTATTAAGAATATTAAGTTAGTCATGACCAAGGTAGAGCATCTTTGCATATGCTTAAGAGCCATTTGCATATCTATTTGTATAAACCTCTGTTTTTATGAGACGGGAGAGATTTAGATGTTCTTCAAATTAGGTAACATGAGTGTTTTAGGTTAGGTTGCCCAGAGGCAGGTTTTGAGACAAGGATTCATGTGAAAGGGAATTATTAGGAGGTATTTCTACAAAAAGGCAGTAGGTAAATGGAGAAATGGGATAAGAAAGAAAGGAGACCAAGCCAGGGTGTGACAGCAAGCAAAGTTCCAAGGAATATTGTTTTGAGTCAATCTCAAAGGGGAGTTATGGAGACGGTGTAAAACACATCTATGAATTGTCCCCATTGCGGGTAAGGGAGCTGGAATATTCATTCTCTTCATTGTCAATCACTGGCTAAGCGCTGTTCTCAGGGGATATAGACTCCCAAGCACTTCCAGCTTTCCATGTCTGCAGGCAGTTCAGGCTCCAGCTGCCTGAATTGCCTGCAGACATGGAAAGCTGGTAGGTGCTGGTTGTTGGGAATGAAAATCCACATGGAGCCAAGAAGCATGGAAGTGGTAAAGGGATGGGGGCGGGGGGAGGTTATGAGAAGCACTGGCAGCATCTGTTTCAATGAGTGACTACTATCTCATACTCATGGCGGGGGGGGGGGGGTGAACACTGTACAAAAGGGTCGTTTGTCAGGCATGATTTCAAAATCAACACCAGTGTCTATGATAAATGAGAGAGCATCACTGGCATTTTATTTACTTGATTTGACTTCATAAATATCTTCTAACCATATGTGTTAAAAGAAAATTACGGTGTATTTTGTACACCCAGTTTTCCCTAGCCACATTGTGTTGAGTCAGATGGCTCCTAGGAGGCTGCCTTAGAACTTTTGCAGATGCCTAGGCTAATCCCTTTGTGTGAAATCAACACCTAGACCTGTGTTGGAATTAAACCAGGATCCCCCTGACACTAGCATGAGGAATAAACAGAGCGTTGTTTTCCCAGCTAATGAGAGCAAACAGCTCTATCCCAGGTGGCTTTCCTTAGAGGTTTTGCAACTATAAGATAATCACATGCAGGCTAGAGGTACAGTTCAACAATCCTGAATGAGAGACCAAGAAAGGAATAGAACAAAATGCCTTGCTTGAGACTATCAAATGTATTAACCCTGTGGCAAGCAGTTTACGGACAAAGCAAAAAGATTTTACCTCTTAGGCCTTTCACTCTGGACTCCATGTCTTGAGTCACAGGAGGACCTAAAGAGCTGTAAGATCTCAACCGTCTCAGAGAACAGAGAGCTGTTCCACATTTCATGTATTTTCTTAGTGCTTAAAATTAGTGAGTGGAAACATAGACTATAAGAGAAGAGCTAACAATAGATTAGGACATCTAGAGTTTAAGCTTCTAGTATTCGATATAATGTCCAAGAAATAAAAGCAGGCCGACTGATCTATATCTTGCATGGGACAAATTCAATGTAATATTTCATCTTGTTCCACCAGCATCAGTGCCAAGAACAAACCGTTTGTCCTAAGAAAATGAAACTTTTTAAATAAACTAAAATTGATATGTCATTTACCTACACTAAAATTAATCTATTTTAAGTGTATATTTTGATGAGTTTTGATGAGTTTATAAACCTGTGTAACCACTACCATAATCAAGATGCAAAACATTTCCAAAACCTCAAAATGTCCCCTTGAACCTCGTTCTAATCAATCTTCCCTACCTCCAGCCCCAGGCAACCACTGATCTGCTCTCTGTTACTGTAGATTAGATTTGTCTTTTCTAAAAGTCACAGAGTACGTGATCTTTTGTGTTGGGCTTCTTTATTTGAGTATGATGTTGAGATTCAGCCGTGTTTGTGAATAACAGCAGATATAAAGAGAGTGGGATTCTTGCAAAAATATTCTTTACCTCAACAACTAAATTTCTGTCTCCTTTTCTCTCTCTGGCCCTATTTCTTCTTAAATAATTAGTAATAATTTTATGATACAAACCTAAAATACTTGAGATTTATGTAAACTGTCATTGGCAGAAATCAAAGCACGTCATATTTATCACCTTTGGCTTACATATCATTCCTGAGTGGCAGGCAGATGGCAGAATCAATTATCCTCCCTCAAATGAGAAGGAAACTTCTAGAAGTAAACTAATATTTTGAGCTATAGCAGAAATCTGTGACTGAAACTAGGAACACAATATAGATTTCCCAAGCCCAAAGTTACTCCTCTACTCTCTTGTTGCTCCCTTATCCTGAAAGGGTGGGGGTGAGGGGTGTGGGTGTGGACTGAACAGGCAAACACAGCCCCCTTCCCCTCACCCCCACCCCAATCACCTCTTCTCATCTCAACCCAAGCAGCTGGTCTTTAGCTTGCTTTATCTAGTGAATTTCCATGTAAGATTTCATTTAAATCAAATCGTCCCAGGAAAATGAGCATTCCCTCTATTTTAAAATACAAGCGGTCCATGATATAATAACGCCTTCCGCTTATATGACACTTCTACTTCTTTACAGAGCTTTCATAGACATTTCATTTGGCTAGAAGAACAAACTTAATCAATAAAGGCAATTAATTAAGACTTTGCATTCACAAATGTGTTAAGTTCAGTTAACATTTAATTATCCTTGTTAATGGGAAATAGACCCAGTATGTGTGTGCAAAATCCACACACAACTAAAATCTTAATTAGAACAAGTAATTTCTAACTTCTCTCTCATTAAACTTGGGCAGAGGTCCTAAAAAGTACCCACGTGGGGGAAAAGAATGCAATGTTTGTGGGTTTCCTTTCTCGCCTCTCGTGCAAGAGAGTGGTGGTGAAGAAGTGATATAAGAATTGTGGAAAAGATTTTTTTAACCCCCCCCCCCCACAAGTGACTTTCTAAAACCAATAGCCAATTTTTCACATGATAAAAGCACATTTTGAAAAAGTGACTTACAAGTCTTTCAATGGGCAAATATGAAAACATCAACAACAGCAGAACTTAACTTTGGGCCATTACTGGGACCTAGAGGAGAGGCAGGCCACAGCTATAAGCAGAGCGGCAATTGGTCCCAGTCTGCCCGGACAGTTACAGTTAACAACTGTTGTCCTGGCATAATTGTTAATAGCTCCCTCTTTCACTTTCACAAGTGTCCTGATTTGGACGATAAATTATATGGTTATCTTAGCTATAAGGAAACAGCAGTAAAGCACAAATGACCAAAATGGGAAAATTTCCTACCTTTTTTCCATTTCTCCTTCTCCCAAAGATGCTCAAACTGACATCTTGCACAATCTAAATTGTAGATATAATGAGACTTCCACTCTCTTCTATTCATTTTGACCAGTGATTTGCAACCCTGTGTGCTCATTAGAATCACTGAAAAGTTTAAAAATACTGATGCCTGAGAAACACTTTGGAACAATTAAATCAGTGTCTTGGGAGGTGGGGCCTAGTCATTGATACTGTCTCAAAGCCTCCAGGGTAGTTCTAATGTGCAGTCAGGGTTGAGAATCACTGATTCTGACAGTAGTCAAGTAATTATTTCTATTATAAGGCACCTGATATTCTGAGTGATCTATGAAACTTAATATCTCCTTGGGGAAGAATGATGCCCCTGCCCCCCGCCCTTAACCAAGGACCGTGGCATTATCCCTTTTGCTCCATCCTCTGGGTGGCCAAAGGTCCTGCTCATTCTTGTTATCCTCTGTTCACACAAGGATAAATCGCTCTACTTTTTCCTCTGAAAACTTCAATGCCTGCAGTGATAATATAACAAAGCTTGAACCATAATAGTCCAAATGAAGAGCGCCTTTGTCCTGGGATAAAGGCACTTGAAGTGATAAGTGATAAAGGCATTTGAAGGGACCTTCAAGTTGGCCACTCATTATTTGATGGAAGCTCTGACATTCTGAAAGCTTAGCAACTGAAGCTAGGTGGCAGTCCTGCTTAGGCAATTAAAGAAGACACCAGAAAGACAATTATAAAGAAGATCCACACAGAAGAAAACCAGAAAGAAATTACCACTGTTTTAACACCAGCAAGGGATCAACAGGGCAAAACTAACTTGTTAATGTCATGCCTTTAAATATAGTCTTCCTTATCAAAGTTGGGGAATTTCTCTAAAATGATGGGCAACTCGAGTTTTTGGATGCTTCTCAATATTTTCCATAGCTTCCTCACATTCGAGGCTTCTGGAGATTGCACCTATTACCACCCTTCAGGTGAGTGTCTATAAATGGACACTGGCCAGTCATTTATCCTATTTCTACAAAGTGAAAGAATGTCAAGAGGTTATGGAGAATATTGAGAAGCATCTGAAATGGTAATGTGTGTTACAGTTGCCCAAGACAGTGACAATGTGGTCCTTTCAAAAGGACAGTCTCTACATGTCTGTAAGGTTGTTTACCAAAATATTAATAGCATTTTTCCCTAGGTCAGGGGATTTGTGAAGATTTTTATCTTTTCTGTTTTATTTAACTTGTTTTACAATAAGCATATGTCCTTTAATTTTAAAATTTCACTGTTCTTATGAGAGTCATAATGTCCTTCAACTCACTAACGTCCATTAGTGATTAGATAATTAGCAGATCATGCCTGTTTTCTGTCATGTTTATTCACAGCCCAAGGCCTGCTTTACTTTAATTGCTGGCTCCCCTAATTAGAGTTGTTAATGGATGATGCCAGTGTGCGCTAATCCCAGACAATCAATAGATTGCGCTTGTATTTAGTCTAATTTGGAAAGCTAACCAGAAGTTGATGTTTTGGTTTGCTATCATTTGGGGGAACACCCAAGATGAGGCTAGGGTGTACTGAATTGTGTAAACTTCATGCATTCTAAAATGCTTGACAAACTACTCCTTAGAGCAGATGTAATTTTAGAAATTACAAGAGAAATTACTATATCAGAACTAGGAGTGCAGAAAGATATTGTCATTCTTCTAAACACAAATTCATTTAGTTATTTGAGTTAAACACAGTAAATTAAGAAGTACGGTTGGGAATACAACTGACAGGAACAGTTGAGTAGCCTAATGATTGACCAACCTTTCTCAAAAGTAATTCTTTGATGTGTAACCAGATGTTGAGTGGGTTTTCCTGTTGCCCTGGAGTTATAGTTAAGGCCCAAAGTTATGGGCCTTAACAAAAGACTAATTACTCTAAAATAACAAAAGACTAATTACTCTAAATCTAAGTTCATCAAGCCATTTAGAGGTGGGGCTAGCCAACCCGCTGCAAGGAGTATGAACCGGAGAGCAAAAAAACCAGACACTACCATACCCACTCTATTCCATCCTTCTCCTAGTTAATACAAAGGGAGAACTAAAGGAGAGCCCATGGCCCTTTAGTATCTATAAAGTGAGCAGTTTTAACCCGTCTCCATTACCATACATCCTTTCTCTGACTGGGTTGAGGGAGGATGCTCCCCTTTTTCAAAGCCAAGATGGGGATTTCAAGGTAATTACTCACAAAGTTATGCATACCTACTAGAAAAAGAGACTGGAATTCCACTCTCTCACTGGATGTCTCCCTTAACCAGAGATTTCCTGGACTGTCCTCGCACTATTGGGGGAGGGAAACAAAAATTGGGGATAGATGGCAAGGTCAGGGACTACCAAACAGAGAGGGTTCCAGGAACAAACCCCAATTAAGTTCATGTTTCCTGAGAGGGACAGAAGATGAATCCCACATAAGCAGAGAGAAGATACAACTGGGACTTCCAGTACTGCTGTACCACTGTAGCATGGGAGGAAACGGGCTTAGCCATCAGAAGAATATGTTGTAGCTGTAACAGGTGGGAGATCTAAAGGAACTTACTAGAATGTAGCCCAGAGACAGGAGATGAAAATTATAAAAGAAAGATTAAATGACATGGAGGAAAGGAACTATTTAAAGAGATCATGGATGAGAATTTTCCAGAATAGCTGACAGACACGAAATCTCATTATGAAGTCTTAATGAATCCCAAACAGGATAACTAAAAAGAAATCCACATCTTCATATATCCCAGTGAAACTGTGGATTAACAAAGAGAAAATATCAAAATTAACCAGAGAGAAAAGACTAACACTCACTTATAAGGAGTGACTATTAGATCAACAGCCACAATTGAAGCCAGAAAGCAGTGGAATAATATCTTTAATATTCTGAGATTCAATGACTGTCAGCTTAGAATTCTGTACCCATAGAAACTACATTTCAAGAATGAAAATGAAATAAAAAAACTTTTTTAGAAAAACAAAAATTAAAAGATCTTTATCAACAGATCCTCAGTAAAGCAAATTCTAAAGGACTGTCATTCAAGCAAGAAAATAATCTCAGATGTAAGATCTGAAATGCAAGAAGGAGAGATAATGGATAAAATCCAAATTGAGTATATAAAATAATAAAACAAGTGAATATATGGAGAGTAATGTCTAATATTTGAAATGAAAAATAAGATAGAAATAAAATACTGGACAAACATGTAAGTATGAAGAGTGGCAATCAGAGATAATATTAGGGTCCTTGTGTTGTTCACAAGGAGGGAATCAAGATAAAATAAAGCTTCTAAATTTATATGTGCCTAATATATGTAAGAATATAAAACAAGGTGAAATAAAGAAATTCTCTACATTGACGGGGAAATTTTAACACATCTTTCTCAGGAACTGATAAATTAGGCAGAAAAATCGGTAAAGATATGGAAGATTTGAATATGACAATCAGAAAGATTTGTCCAGTGGACATTCATAGAACATTGCAGGCCAAAACTGGAGAAAGCACATTTTTTTCAAACACATAGAGAACACTTATAAAAACTTATTATATGGTAGACCATAAGATAAGCAGAGAAAGAGGGGATGCACCTCAGGTCATCTGATGAGGCTAGCACAAGATTGACTCTAAATACAAATCAAGGATAGCACAAGAAGGGAAAATTACAGGCTGTTCTCAATGAAGAATATAGATATAGGAACTCCAAACACTATATTAACAAACTGAATTTGGCAAGGTTTAAAAAGATGATCATGTTTAGTTACTCCATAAATGCAAGATTAATTTAATACTAGAAAATTGATCAATGTAATTCACCACATGACAATTCAAAGGTGAAAAACCATATGGATAGAGAAAATCGTTCTGATAATAAAGTCAATACATGTTCATGATCATAATATTCAGCAAATTCGAAATAAAAGGGACCTTCTCTTACCTGATAATAGACATCTATCAATATTGGTAGCAATTATTGCACTTAACAGTGACAAAATAAAAGGATTATTATTAAGATCTGAAAAAAAAAAAAGACAAAGGGGCCTGCTATCACTGCTTCTATTCAATTTTACTGGATATCCTAGCCAGTGAAATAAAACAAGAAAAAAATTTAACGTATGAGAATTGAAAAACAGAAACTCTGTCATCATAGCAGATGATGTGATTATGTAGACAATCTGATAGAATTTATAATTTACAAGTTAAAAGTTTCCTGAATTTAAAAAATGTATAAATGTCTACTGCATTTCTACAGTCTACAATTTGTTAGAAAATGTATCTCCTCTACTTCTTGAGTTTTGTTAGTAATTTTTTGGCTTATTGCCATATTTTACATTTGCAGTCTATCACCTTACTTTAGTGTTAGGGATCTATTTAAGAGAAGTCAATGTCTATTGCCAGTTCCTTTGTCATACAGTCTCCATCTTTTGTTTGAGAAAATTCCTTATTTTAGTTTCATCAAGAATATTTCAAAGGAATGTACTGCCTGAATTCTTCTATGTCTGAAAATATTTATCTGTTGGCTCTGCACTTGAACAACAATTTAGATGATTATAATGTTCTTAGGACTCTTTTTTTTTTTTTTCCCTTAGAAGTTTATAGGCATTGTTGTATTTACTATCTTCTGGAGCTGAATATCACTGAGCAGAAGTCAAAAGTCAACCTTGTTTTTCTTTCCTTATAGGTGGTTTTATCTTTATGTTTTACTGCCCACAGGACACTTTGTTTTTGAAGTCTAGGAAATTTACTAGGATGTTTTGTTCTTGCTAATTCCATCAGTCACTGTCCAGTCCTTAAAACAGACATCATGCTAGGTATTTCAACAGAGGGGATTTAATATAGGGAACTCTGCATGGGTGTAGGAGGCTTGAAAGAACAAAAGGAGAACACTGAAGAATCCAGAGGTAATACCTGTGGGAAACAGCGATCACTTCTAAGACTGGCAAAATAAAGGGAGGAGGTGATCAGAACCCAGAAGCTTGGAGGAGCAGACTCCAGTCCCTAAGGATGGGGTGTTGCCTGGCTGGTGTTGTTACTTCAGGAGCTTGAAGAGACCCTGCAGAGTTGAACCTCAGACCTCTGAAGAGTGTGCACTTCTGGCGGCTGCTGTTATCTAAAGGGGCAAGACCAAGTTATGGAAATACCAAAAGAAGCTGGAGACAGGAACCGATAAAGTACCTTTGCTGGTTCTATGCTGATGCGGAGTATCATACAAAGAGAAGAAGGGTGTTCCTTCCTCCTGCCTTCCAATATTGGTAGAGCCTAACAAGAAACCAGCTGGCAAATGAAAAATGTAATTTGCAGAGTCTCAGTCCCAGCATCACCAAGTAGAATATCAAAGAAGGATATATTTAGAGCTGGGAGATTAGTAACTAGCATACTCATTCAGTATCAAATTTTCCTGGGATATATCATGCCATTCCCATCTGTATATTCATCTGTATATTCAAATATTAATTTCAGCAATGTTTTCTTGATTTACATATGTGCATTTTATTTTCCCTGTTGCACTGTTTGGTCCTTAGGTTTTTTCCTTATGGGTTACAGATTGGTGAAAAGAAACTACCTCATGCACATACAACATGGCTAAATTAATTCCAAGTTTTTAACCATGGCACATATGAATTTAGCAGCAGGAAAGTGACTACACAGTGCAGCATGGCTCTGCATGGCTTTCAGAGGTCACTATTACCACCACCACTACTAAGCCCTTAACAGGGGAACACAGCTGCTGCTGTCACTGTCTGCACAAAGCAGAGCCTCATTTCATCTAAGAAGCTTAATTTCATGTTTGTAATTCAGGATGATACTCTGCAAAAATTGTAATAATGTCACAGAGATAGCTTTACTTTCTTCATTCCCAGGCTCACTTTAGAACCCCAAAACCCTTCTCCTAGTGTCTGAGAAAAGAAATGCAAAAAACAGCAACAAAAATACATTGAAGATAAAAATAATACAGTGACTAGTTTTAAGATCCTTTCAGTTTTGATTCTATTTAGAGCTTCTGACTAATAAACTTGTTCCCAAATCCTTACCTTTAGAGTTATCTCGAGTGACTGGGCACATGAAGTTCAATTGAAGGATATTTTATCTGTGTGCTGGTGTAACCTTTAGTTAACACAGAAACCAAAAATTAGACGTGGAAATTGCATTTTGTTCTAGGGTAATGGCTCTCCTCCATAATGATGAGTGTGGTGGGTGGATTTGTGAGCCTTCACTGCTAGTCACGCATCCACTATTCCTTGCCCTGATACAGTCATCTTTTGCAAATTACTCTCTCAAATGACAAACTTCATCTGAAATTAGACACTTTACTAGAGACATTATTTGAGTAACAATTTGAAAGATTCGAAGTTTGAAGGGAATGAGATTGGGAGGTGGGGGGATGATAACTACATCAACCACAGGAAGCTATAATGAGATATTTACCTCACCAGTGCTGGCAAGGACAGCAAGAATACATATACTCTCTTGACCTCGGTCTCTTCTGGTGATACTTTAGATCTGGCTCCATCAATCTATATTTTAATTACTCCTTTTGTATCATCCCTTTCCCTTGCTTACATTTTTAGGTTTATCCTGTATGAAAAATAATTATACCCTACCTCCCACAAGCTGCCAAACTCACTGCAATCAAACTTCTTGAAAAAAATCCTCATAACCTGCTCATTGTTTATCCCTTTGAAGGGTGGATTCCATTTTTGCTGCCCCACTGAAACTACTCACCAATGTCACAGATGAACTGCTGTCAATCCCACTGCTGTCTCCTTCTCCCTATTCCTCTCCATCTCCATTTTTTTTCACGTTGTACTCTTTGAGCCTCCTGACTTTTAGGACACTGAAGCCTCTTCGTTCTACTTCTGCATGCTCCTTCTCTGTGTTCTGCACTGATTTTCT